>NC_056745.1:79747727-79835227 GCF_019279795.1 Protopterus annectens | reverse complement strand
GTCTCCAATATCCTAGACCTGGTCATTACCAACATGGGAAATCGATGCTCCACACCTATGGTCACCCCCTCGTTGGTCAGGTCAGACCATAAGCTAATCACCCTTAACATCCACATCCAACCTCCACTCCCCAGTAAGGAAACCTTCATAAAAAACTTCTCCAAGGCCAACTTCATGCTACTCAAGTCAGAAGTTACAAACTTCATGACACCCATGCAGACGAGAACTGAATGTTCGACTGCTGTGTCCTACACTAAGGCACTGTATGAGCACATCCACTCATGCATGAATCGTGCCATCCCAAAATAGAACCAAGATGCTCTCCTCCAAAAAAAAGAAGCCAATCTGGTGGTCCCCTGCTATAAACAAACTTTACAACAAAAGGAAAAAACTGTTGCAGAAAAGAGGAAAATCCCAGGATGCAAAAAACTCCCTTACCAGCCTCAGTAAGAAGCAGAGATCCCTCATAAAATCCTCCAAAGCTAGTTACAAAAATAAAATTGCCAAAGACAACCATAAGGCATTCTATAACTATGTCAAGAATCTAAATGGCAATGCTCAGATCTGCTCTGAGCTACAGCAGAATGGCATTAAATATACTGATCCCAGGGATATTTCCAATATCCTGGCAGATCGATTCAGTGCCAACTTCAACCCCCTCTCACCCCATAAATGGCCCATCTCCATAATGGAAGATTGCCAAATTCCAGTAATAACGGCCACACTGGTAAAAAACGCATTCTCCAAAGCTAAGAATACAGCATCAATGGGACGAGATGACATCCCGGGCTGTGTACTACATGAACTACAAAATGAACTGGCACTTCACCTAAGTGTCATGTTTAATCATACCCTCACCTCAGACTTCATGCCCACTGAGTGGCACACAGCTACAGTTATCCAACTCCACAAGGGGGGAATCCACCTTGGATCCCGGGAACTACCGCCCCATCAGTCTGACGAGCCTGATCTGCAAGGCCATGGAACAGATTATCATGGAACTTATAAACAAAGACATTGGCAACCTTAAAACACTGGACCCCACCCAGTTTGGGATCATGAAGGGCCGATCTTGTCTCCTGAACCTTATTGACTTCGTTGACTTAGTCTCCAGAGCCGTGGATGAGAGTAAGGCAGTCCACACAGTCTATATGGACCTTGCCAAGGCCTTTGACACCATCCCCCACTCTGGAATCATAGATAAACTTACCAAGCTGGGCATTAATCCCTACATTACTCGATGGGTTGCCAACTGGCTTACTGACAGAACCCATACTGTAAAAGTAGCTGACTCCAAATCCAGCTCCAGACAAGTGACAAGTGGAGTACCTCAGGGTTCAGTCCTGGGACCTCTCTTGTTTGGCATCTACTTCTCTGAAGTACCAGCCAACACTAAGGGACTCTGGCTAACAAATTTCACAGATGACTGCAAACTGAGAGCCATTATTGAATCCCCAAATGATGTGGATACTCTACAAAAGGGCCTTACAGAAACAGATGCTTGGTGGCAGAGCCATGGGCTCAAGCTCAATGCCAAGAAATGTATAGTTATCCCCTTTGGGAAAAAACATGTGCCCATGAATTATGACATAGGTGGCAGTACACTAAACACTGAAAGTGTGATAAGAGACTTAGGGACACAGGTGGACAGTGGCCTCACCTTCAATAACCACATCACCACAACAGTCAGGAAATCCTTCTATGTGGCATACCTCATCACTAAGGGCTTTTCATCCAGAAAAAAAGGAGGTCATTGTCCTACTGTACTCATCCCTCATTAGACCAATTATAGAATACAATGCCCCATTTCGTATGTACCGCCCAAGACGTCTGCAACAACTGGAAAGGCCGCAGAAATACCTCACTAAAAGAATCACAGGCCTAAAGCATCCTTATGCTGACTGCCTTAAAAAACTCCAGCTATACTCGGTCGCATATCATCTACTCCGAGGCGATCTCTGCTTAACATACAAGGCCATGTCAAACCCAGAGCTATTGGACATGCTACACATAAAGAATTCCCAGTCCCTCAGAGACACACGCTCCAGGGATCTAAATCTTGTCATCACAATAAACAAAACATGCTGGAAGGATATGTTCCTGATCCAGAGACTTCCCAGACTTTGGAATAGACTGCCCATACATGTCAAGCAGAGCACCTCTATGGCCCTCTTCAAAAGGAACCTTGATGGTTGGATGGGAGAAAGGAAATTCACCTCAATTATCATGTCAGTTGCCCTGCTAGACAGGGGTCCAGGGAAGTAAATAGTGTGGGAAGAAATAGCCAGGGAATTGTTATGGCTAGGCTTGTATAGGCCCTAGGGCCAATAGCCTAGTACCAACCTATGAACCTATGAAAATGTTTTTGTATTTTTCTTGAGGTTTTCTCCCCAGGACTCCATTGAAAATGGGTTCTTGTGGCCAAATGGACTATCCTGGAAAACAAAAGTCAAATAAATAAATAAATAAACAACATTTTATTTTCAAGGAATTCACAACATGTATTACATTGAATATAGTATATATTGCTACATGTAGGAAATGTGAAAAATGTTATGTGGGCAAGAGTAGTAGAAGACTATAAACAGAATTACTGAACATTGCTTTGATATACGAAGTATTAGTGCTAATGCTTTAGCAAAGCATGTGATAGAATGTGGTGTAGAACTAATGCTTTAGCAAAGCATGTAATGGAATGTGGTGTAGAACATGATTTTGTTTAGAGTCACAGAAGTAATTTATAAAAACATACAGGGTGGTGATATTGATAACCTATTAGAACTGAAAGAATATGCATGGACAGTTCACTTACAAGCTGATATTGAACCTGGCATTAATGCCGCTATAAGCTTAAAACCTGTTTTAAAGTTTAAACAGAAATTATTGAAATAAGAAATCTGCTTTTTATATATTTATTTTATTTTTATACACTTTAGTCAACTATGATATCTTCCTAGATCCTGGATTTGCTCCTGTGCATACACCATCAGGCAACAAGCACCCTTCAGTACTCATTTCTGTAGCAGGTACTGGTTTTACGTGGTTAGGTTGCTAGCCCAAGGCCCAACCCTCCTCAGAGGGTGCACCACACACTTGCATGCACACACTCATACCTAGGGCCAGTATAGAGTGTCCACTCCACCTACTGCATGTCTTTTAAATGTGGGAGGAAACCGGAACACCCAGTGGAAATCCAGACAAACACAGGGAGGACATGCAGACTCCACACAGAAGGTACCCCAGCCGAGAATCGAACAACTATGATATCTTAGGCTGGAATATTTTTACGTCAGAGTGTTATTAGTTAGTAACTATTTAATTAGACTATCATTAATTGTTAATTAATTTAGTTATGCAGCATGGTACACATGGTAACCCTCTGTGATGCTTTTCCTGATGTGTATTGTAGTGCAGTCCCAGATGTGTGCAGACAACTGAATCTTGCTTTAAGCATGCCAAACCTATGCTTGGTTGTGTTTCATGTTGTGGTGGTGTGCTCTGCTGTATGCATTTTTGGCAGGGGATGATGGAGTTCTGTATTTCTTGTCATCAGCCAAAGCTCCACTGGATAACCACAATCACTAGTTTGTAGGAAGTAGATAACACATATTTAATCCGCATGCTTAATATTGACTGGTCTATATTCTGCTTACATCATGGATATGAACCTGTACCTACTGA
Organism: Protopterus annectens; assembly: GCF_019279795.1. Classification (NCBI taxonomy): domain Eukaryota; kingdom Metazoa; phylum Chordata; order Ceratodontiformes; family Protopteridae; genus Protopterus; species Protopterus annectens. The sequence goes on along the minus strand of NC_056745.1, from coordinate 79,831,546 downwards.
GCTGTAGCCCCTGAGGGATTTCACCACGTTGGAAAATGGCCCTCAGACAAATGTCCTTCATACTGCAGCATCATGCATAGTGCTAGGGTGTGTTGCCGTGATATAAGTTGCTAGGGTGTGTTCCCGTGATATAAGTAATGAGGCCATCTGCCTAGCACACCACGCTAGGGTGTGTTCCCGTGATATAAGTAATAGGCCATCTGCCTAGCACACCACGCTAGGGTGTGTTGCCGTGATATAAGTAATGAGGCCATCTGCCTAGCACACCACGCTAGGGTGTGTTGCCGTGATATAAGTTGCTAGGGTGTGTTCCTGTGATATAAGTAATGAGGCCATCTGCCCAGCACACCACCATGCGTTTGAGTGCTGACCATCCCTTCCTATTGATGTACCACTCAGCATCAGGTGCAGCTGGGAATGTAATTGGGGTGTCAGTGGAGTCTATTGCACCAAGGACACGGGGGAAGTTGGCTATGACATAGAACTGTTGCATGCCAGTTCTGTGCTCCATGACTGTTGTTGTGAAGTGGATATATTCATCCACCTTGGTGCACACTGCTGCCAGGAAATGTGAGAGGATGTGACTGGCTACAGTGTGAGACACTGCTATGGCATCTGACATATGCTGTTGAAATGTTCCAGAGGCCAGTATATGCAGACTCAGACACACTTGTTTTTATCAGTATTGGATTACCCTGCAGACTATGAGCATACACAGGGGTTGTACATATCTCACACACAGGCTGCTTCAACTCTTTTTCGAATCATTATCTACCTATCATTTCCTGGTCAGACCACTGGCTTAACTGTATCCTTGCTCTGCTTCTAGCTGGCTGCCTTCTGGGACGCAGTTGCAGATTGTCCTCTGATATGGCTTGCAGTACCCAAGCCTGCTGTAGTGCATTAAAGGACAGTTGCATTTTTTTAAGTAATGTTTGCAAATTCCACAGACTGTAGGAATATGTATAATGCAGTGGTGTTAAAATAAATTAAATATGGCTTACACAGAGTGTTTTTGGAAAGTAGTCGGCAAAGGCCTTTGTTACATTTATTGCGCTGGGTTCATCCATTGTGTTTTGGAATCTCATCCATTGTGTTTTGGAATCTAACAGTCATGGCTGGAGTCTGTAATTATCCTAAGCTGAGTAGATAATTAGTGAATCTTACTTTTGCATACATTATGGAGTTGCATCTGCCATTGGTGTGCAGACGTGTTCCTTTGGCATGTTGCTCTTTCTGCAACGTTCTTTTGGAATCCGATCCACCAGGTTATGTATCCTGTAATAGGCTGACATCTGCTCTGTTGCATATACCCTTGTTGTGTTCACATTCTCTGCAACCCTGAATGGGATGAAGTTGGTATCAGAGAAATGTGTATGACATAACCGTCATCATCAACATCATCATCATCATCATCATTATCATCATCGTCATTAGCATCATCATCATCATCATCGTCATCATCATCATTGTCATCATCATCGTCATCATTGTCATCATCATCATTATCATCATCGCCATTAGCATCATCATCACCGTCATTGTCATCATCGTCATTGTCATCATCATCATTGTCCTCATCATCATCATTATCATCATTGTCATTAGCATCATCATTATCATTGTCATCATCATCATTATCATCGTCATTAGCATCATCATCATCATCATCATTGTCATCATCGTCATCATTATCATCATCGTCGTAGTCATCGTCATTATCATGATCATCATCATCATCATCATTATCATATTAATCATAACCAGATGAGAAAAGTTAACTCTTATGACCTTCCAGCTAATGGCTAACTACTAACTTGAAACAATTTATCTCTAAATATCTAAAATATTACAGGCACGGAATATGTCACTATACAGGTCCAGACCTCATCTTAACAGAAATGTTATCTACAAAAAATTAGTTCATACTATGGCACTTTTTTTCAATGGTACTCTTTCAACAAAATACAAAAACAGTATAATCAATAAAGAAAACTCATATCCTAGAGTACTTATATTTAACTATATCCCCTACTCATTCATTACAAAGTTATTTAAAAAACTCTTAAGCCAAAGTCATCTTAGATGCCGGGAAGTGTGGTACACTGTTCAATCCTCTTATATGGCAGGAATAAGGAAAGTTTTGCCATTTCTCCCACTAGAGATATTTCTGTCATCTGTATGATATCAAATACAGAAATAAAGTCTAAAAATATAATGTTATGAAAAAAGATCTATACTCCTTAAAATATATATTCATGAGAAGAGACTTCAAGTTCTGATATACATAACAATCAGTGAATGAGGAATACGCAGCAACTATCTCCAGGCAAAAGCAGTATTAAAGTCTTACTTTGTTAAGCTAAGTGGCTGGAATCCTTATATCAACAAGGAGATGAAATAATGTCTTCCTTATTTGACAATGCAGTTATATCTGCAACCTCAGATTTTGTCAGTGACCATTCAAAGATTATCATGAAACACATGGAACAGAATAAACAATTATAAAACATATTTCCTCTTTGTACATGTCAGCAGAATATGATGGAGAAAGCAAGCTATTTATTCATGTCCTGATTGGTGCCTCTTTTTAGGATGGCAGGTTTCATCATGATGACATGTTTATCTGTTACTTATGTATTGTATGGAAACCGTCAACTGCATACTCATTCTGCAGATTCATTACATAACAGAATGAATGCAACTGAGCATTCCCTGTCTTACTCCAACATGCTTCCTGGTTATTGCCCTTCTGTAAAACTATCCTGCTTGTTTCACATATGTATCACTTGCACACAGTTTTGTTAAATAAAAATATAAATGCACTACATATTTAGCCGAAGTGCTGAGAAACATATTTTTGACTCTGTCTCACATATCTTTCCTTTGGATGCAGTGTTAAACTGCGATACCATCTACCTGAGATGGCGATAACTCATGTAACTCTGTTGGATGCAGTGTTAAACTGCGATACCATCTACCTGAGATGGCGATAACTCATGTAACTCTGTTGGATGCAGTGTTAAACTGTGATACCATCTACCTGAGATGGCGATAACTCATGTAACTCTGTTGGATGCAGTGTTAAACTGTGATACCATCTACCCGAGATGGCGATAACTCATGTAACTCTGTTGGATGAAGTGTTAAACTGCGATACCATCTACCTGAGATGGTGATAACTCATGTAACTCTGTTGGATGCAGTGTTAAACTGCGATAACATCTACCTGAGATGGCGATAACTCATGTAACTCTGTTGGATGCAATGTTAAACTGTGATACCCTCTACCTGAGATGGCGATAACTCATGTAACTCTGTTGGATGCAGTGTTAAACTGTGATACCATCTACCCGAGATGGCGATAACTCATGTAACTCTGTTGGATGCAGTGTTAAACTGCGATACCATCTACCTGAGATGGCGATAACTCATGTAACTCTGTTGGATGCAGTGTTTAGCTGTGATACCATCTACCTGAGATGGAGATAACTCATGTAACTCTGTTGGATGCAGTGTTAAACTGTGAAACCATCTACTTGAGATGGCGATAACTCATGTAACTCTGTTGGATGCAGTGTTAAACTGCGATACCATCTACCTGAGATGGAGATAACTCATGTAACTCTGTTGGATGCAGTGTTAAACTGCGATACCATCTACCTGAGATGGCGATAACTCATGTAACTGTTGGATGCAGTGTTAAACTGCAATACCATCTACCTGAGATGGTGATAACTCATGTAACTCTGTTGGATGCAGTGTTAAACTGCGATACCATCTACCTGAGATGGCAATAACTCATATAACTTTGTTGGATGCAGTGTTAAACTGGGATGCCATCTACCTGAGATGGCAATAACTCATGTAACTCTGTTGGATGCAGTGTTAAACTGCGATACCATCTGCCTGAGATGGCGATAACTCATGTAACTCTGTTGGATGCAGTGCTAAACTGCGATACCATCTACCTGAGATGGCGATAACTCATGTAACTCTGATGGAATGCGTGTTAAACTGCAATACCATCTACCTGAGATGGCAATAACTCATGCAACTCTGTCAACAGCACTTAAAAAAGCAGGAACATTTCACTGCTGCCCTGAACAAATTTTCCTTAGTCACTATGAATACCACGGTGGGTCTTGCCAAAAATAGACCATGCCTAGTGGGACTAATCTGGTAAAAAATAAATAAATGAATAAATAAATAAATGAATAAATGCATTAATAAATGGGTTAATAAATAATACATTTGCTTCATATCACCAGATCAACCCTAAATAATGTTCAATAAAATGTACTGCCTCGTATGAGCAGGATCGTGGTAGGTTACAGTTATTTATTTACTTACTTTTGTTGGGCAGGTTAATCTCATTAGGCATGTGCCATCTTCTCAGAGGGAAGGGCAGGTTGTATTTATATATATTTGGAAAATTTTGCAGAACACAAAGAAAGTCCTCCTCCATTTTTGTATTATGTGCGTAGGTTGATTCTTGTTATACTTGTGTTTCAATAATTTAAAACAAAATCTGATTCTACTCTTTGCATATAGGGAAGTTACATGTTTCTTCTGTCAGAAGATAGCTAAGGCAAACATTTCTGGATGAGAAAAAAGTTAGAAGGAATGGACACTAAATGAAACTAAAGTAAATGTTGCCTGGGCTACAGAGCTGTCTTCATATTTTCTCCATGTGAGCTGTCATTACCAATGTCAGAAGCTCAAGAGGCACATGTGTCTCAGGTTGGGACTCCAGGAAGTAGCAGAAGAGGGGCAGAATCATGTGGCAGAAGAAAATCAGGGTTTGCCTGGTGACAGAAGAGCAGTGGGGTTTGCCTGATGGTAGAAGAGGGGCAGGGTTTGCCTGGTGGCAGAAGGGGGGGGCAGGGTTTGCCTACTAATCAATATATGGATATAGCCTCCGAGGATGTACTGGAAGGGACAGGAAGTTACATCAGTATTTTTGATATGAGAGTTAGAACAGAGGAATTCGTGAAATCATATACAATTGTCACACAGCCTAGGAATGCTGCTACCCTAATATATGTGAACATAGTCTGTTATTAATATAAAAAATATAATGATAAAAACAATTATGAGACTGTAAAGCCTGGCCTCTTAAGATCGTTACAAATTAATAGCCTAATAAGTACTTATGAACCTGTAACTTTATAGCATGAGTTTGTTGTTAATAATTTTTCACTGCTAAAATGAAGGTGGAACATTCTGTAGGTCTGAACCAAACTAATGTCACTGGAGTATGTTAAGAAAGGTATGTTGCAGAACCGCTCACAAAGTGAACACAAAATATGCTACAGATATAAGAGCATCATAGACTACAGGATGGTAATGTCATACTGAGTTTAAACTAGACTTAGAAATACTGATGCATATTCCTAATGTTATATTTTAGCAATAATCTATGATTGAGTGTGGGGTGCTCAGAATTTACCCATGGTTGGTCTGGTTTGATCACAAGGGCTAAGCTCACATGATTAACAGAGCCAGCTGTGGGTAAATCCTGAGTTATCCAACCCAGGAGTGGATTACTGCTATTATACAATGACATTATTTAAGAAATGAAAGTGCTACCTTTTCTAAATAATATAGTTGTATAAAACAAGTTTAGTATTCCTCTGTCACGTTGTGGTAGTATGCGGCATGCAAGATATGTACTGTGCATGCTCTTCTGAGGACAGTACTTTCCTGGATCTGGCATTTTTTTTCCTCATATATCTTGTTTGCATCATAACTTTAGAATTGCTGCACATCTGTGTTTACCTAGATTGTACAGATGTTTGCATCTGTTCTTCAGAAAACTGTGTTTTTCTGGAAAATCATCATGAAATGAAGTCACTAAATAATAACAGACGTTTCTAAAATAATGACCATATAAAGAGGAAAGGTGGTGGTATCGTTTTAATATTTCCTAATACCTATCACATTTCTCCTTACAGCAAACCAACACCAAAATTCAGTTCAACAGAGCTTCTTACTGCTTTCCTCAAAATAAACAGTTATAAACAAATATATATTACTGTGCTTTATATCCCTCCTGGCAACAATACAGCTATACTGGAAGATATCCTACACTGGATATCCATAACATTTCCACAAGAATAAATATTACTAAGTGATGTGAATGTTAATTGGTTGGACATAAACTCTAACTCCCTTACATCTAGTATAAATTTATATGGTTTCACAGAGCTAATTAATAGTCACACACATAATAGGAAGACATCAAATTATCTATTACACTAGATCCTAGTATCAGACCCTAGCAAATACAACACCAAAGCTACAATATCAGGCTCTCTCAGTGATTTTCTCCTAATCTATGCAACTAGACACCTCACACATTGAGTTAAACAGCATAATCATAAAACAGCATGCAACCTTTCCAAGTTTAACCCAGAAATATTCATTACTACACGATCATCTATTAACAGGAACTTCCTAAAAATCCTCAACTTAGATGATGCTGAAATTGAAGTCACTACAACTTTTCTAAATACCTTAAATAGCCTTGCACCTCCAAGAAGAAAGAGACCGAAAACAAATAATGCACTTTGGCTATCCTAAAAGATTAGAATGCTAATACAGGATAGAGAAAAAGCATGGAAGGAATGGTGAAAATGTAAAATACCTCAATAACTTGAAAACTTCAGAATGCTTTGCAATCATACTAAAAAGCAAATAAATGAAGACAAAAGACCATACTACAATAGCTTTCAGAATAATACTAAGCACACCCCTAAAAAATGATGGACATCCATTAAAGAAATCTTACATCCCATCCAAAACTTCAAACAAAACTCCTCTCCCAATAGCTCACTACTTGAAATTGGAATGCAGTTCATCTCTTATTTTATAAATAGTATAGCATCTCTAACCAAAGATTCCTCATCATCTAATCCCAACTCGGCCCAACAGCCACATATCACCACATCAACGTTCACCTTCAAATCTGTGCCCACATCCTATATAAAACTACTCTTAAACAAACTTAAACCCTGCTCTTCTTCAGATGATGATCTTCCAAGCAAGTACCTACAAATAGCAGCCAATGGCATTGCCTGTCCTGTTTCAATTCTTATAAATAGATCATTCCGGGAATCCCACATTCCCTTTCTCTGGAAAAGTCACACATTATCCTTCTGCACAAAGGAGAAAATTCAACAGACATTAATGACTTTAAACCTATAGCAATCTTATCTTCCCTCATGAAAATACTTGAAAATTGTATTTAAAAAATTTGCTAGATTATCTCCTACAGGAGGAAACTCCTATCCCGTGCACAACATGGCTTCTATCATTCACATAGTACTAGCACTGACCTTCTAACCAATACAGATGCTGTCAATAAAGCCAGAGATAATGGTAAACTAGTCTCCTCCTTATTTCTAGATCCAACTCAGAAACAAACGGATACAGCAAACGGCCCCGGAATCACCAATAAGTGCTTCACCACTTGCCAGCATAAAACGAGTTTATTGTAATAAAGTTAAAACGTTTAAAAGTTCCAAATATCACATTAACTGAAAAAGTTGAGTGCTTACACCCAATACACTTGGGCTTCATCAGAACATCTCAAAATACAATACTTCAAGCTTATAAACTTTTTTTGGCGCCAAAAATTTTTAAAAAGTTTAAAGAAATTTAAAGAAATAGTATCCTTGGTACTGAGCAAATAACCAACCTTCCCAGCCATATAAAGCAATGTGGCTACATCATATTAATTCACTGTATACTGTAAAAATATATACAAATAAACAAATGTGCAACCTAAGTATTTCATGTGTGTATAAACGATGCATAAACATGCGTATAAAATGTATATAAAATCATCACTATTGACAATTAAAACTGTACATAATAATTGAAACAAAATATCTCTAAACCACACCCTCTTACTATATAATGTTTAGTCCCAAATAACATATCATACAACTGGAGTATGAAAAATGTATCTTTATACTCTCTGACTAACCCAAAAAAAAATATATAAACTTTTTCCACTATTACAGAAGTTTTCAAGTTGGTGTTTAAATTAATGTGTAAATGTGTTCACGACAACCTTCTATATTCATCACAAACTCTTTTCATTTTTATGTAAAATTGTGTAATGACCTAGTATTACTACAATATCTCCAGTATGGGTTTAACAGGGATATGGTCGTTAAGTCCAGGGGATGTAGTTGCATCCAGATATATCTGCCACCAAACCTCCTTATAATTCAATAAGGTTTTGTTGTCACCTCCTCTAGGGTCCACATTAATTGTATCCAGAATATCAAATTTAAATTGATGGGTGTCACCTTTCTTCTCAACGTGTCTAAATAGCGCGTTTGTAGTATCTTTTGTTCTGATACTGTAGGTATGATAGTAAATTCTCTTTTTAAAACATCTTTCCATCTTGCCTACATAGTAACTGGAATAAATGTTACATTTTGCCATATATATATATATAATAATTTTGGTATTGCAATTACCTGATGTAAACCTTACCAATGTCTTATGTCCATTCTCTAACATTATTTTATCTTTTTCCGATATGTAGTTACATTGATTACATGCACCACATTTCTTACTATGTGCGTTATGTCCTTTCTTAGTATTCCTTACCCCTCCACAGTGTTGTTGTATATAGAATTGGGTTTGAAACCCATAATATCTGTCAAAGTAGTATCACCCATTATCAAATACCAATATTTATACATCAAATTTTTCACTTCCTTGGCAACCATACTATATTGTATAATACAGGATCTTTGGTATGGGCCCACCACGATATTATTCTTATCATGTCCAATATTTTGACTCGATATTGTCTCTTTCCCAGCTCCTAATAATGGCTTGTATTTTATGTCCCATTCCTGAATAATATATTGTACGATATTCTTCATCATATGTTGGGGATAGCCTCTTTGTTGGAATAACTTCATTATAAAGTTTAGTTCCTCTATCATATTGTCATATTCAGACGTCATTCATGCAGCTCGAATGCACTGCCCTTTAAATACATTATATTTAACTTTATCAGGGTTGCAACTGCCATACTCCAAATAATTGTTGGAAAATGTACTCTTCCGATGTATTTTAGATTTTAGTCTACTTCCCTGATGATAAATATAAGTATCAAGATAAGCCACACCTTCATAACTGTGTGCAAAAGTGAATTTTAAATATTCACTACTGTTATTGAGAAATTGAATGAATAACTGAAGTCTATCCATATCATCCTCCCATAGTATGTATATATCATCCAGAAATCTGGAGTAATGTTTAATACATTTAAAATGTTCACTGGGGAATAATTGAGTATCTTCCCAATCAAGCATGACTAGGTTGGCATATATGGGAGCACAAGCTTCCCCCATAGCTACCCCCCTAGTCTGCTTGAAATATTCCCCCTCAAAATAAATGTAGTTATTGTCAAGTACTATGGACATCAACTCCAAAATTAAACATATTTCATCCCAATTAAGGTTGGTATATTTTAACAATACTGTTGTTAAATGCTTCTAAACCTTCTTGTTTAGGGATGCATGAAAAGAGATCAACAACGTCAATGGTGATGAACATAATACCTTCATTCCATGCATCATTGGGATATTTGCTTAAAATCTTCCATGAATCTTTTACCATTTGAGGTATGGCGTTTTATATATATATATATATATATATATATATATATATATATATTTATGTTTTAACTTAGTATCAATATATTTACCTAATGGAAACATTTTGGATTTACTCCCTGATACAATGGGTCTAAAAGGTGGATCCGAAGTATCCTTGTGTACTTTGGGTATGCCTGTCAGAGTGGCTAGTTTAGGGTGTTTAACTTTTAAATAATGGTATAGATCAGTAACTCTTCCTTCAATTAAATATTCTTCCAGATAAGAATCAATTCTTTGGTAGGCTATATTAATCTCATTAAGAGATTTGGATTCATAATTTCCAGAGCAGTACAAAATGTCGTACACCTTTTATGTGTATTCGATACTATCATATAAGACCACTCCTCCCCATTTATCAGGCTTCATCACCCCGATGTTGTGTTCCCTTTGTAAGTCTCTTAATATTTTCCTTTCCTCCTTAGTTAAATTACTGGTATAAGTAATTTCTCTAAACTTATTGTACATTTGATAAATTTCCCTTGTCACAATTTTGTCATAAATATCCACTGTAGGGTGACTAGGTGGAATGTAAGTACTAGCTTTTTTTAACATATCTACAGTGTTTTTATTTTTATAATTGTGAATCTGAGGTTTATCTTTAAATAATACAACTAAATTAATTTTCCTAATATATTTTTTAAACTCACATAGACAGTCAACAAGGTCAAATTTGGGATTGGGTATGTATTTCATACCCTTAGTCAATAAATCAAAATGTGAACAGCATATTGTTGTATTAGAATAATTGTAAATACTAAAATTATTATATGTATATGTTTTGTCTGCAATTACAATATCTCCAGCCTGGTAAACATTGTCTGGTGATTCAACCACTACTGAACACACCAAATTGCTAGGAGTGGAAAAAGACAATAAACTAAAATTTGACATTCACATATCCATGACCATAAAAAAAGTCCACAAAAAACTAGGAGCATTATACAGAAATAAACAATTTCTCACCAAAGCAGCAAATATTTCAATAGCAAATTCCCACCTTATCTCCACCCTACTTTATGCCTCTCCAGTATATACCAACCTAAGGCAATGTGATCTAAACAAGCTAGAGACCTGCTACAACAAAATCGCCAAATTCGCCACAGGGGCATCCTACCATAGTCACCACTCTCTCACTTGCTGAACTGGGCTGGCTTGAACTCCATCACCTCCTTCAGTGGTATCAACTCTCACTCGCCCACAAACTAGTAAACCATCCACTAAATGTCCCATCCCTCCAGAATCTACTCCAACCCTATCGCACCACCAGACCACTAAGATCCAGCAACAAAAATCACTTGCAGATCACTAAAGCCAATAACTCTGCTGGTGAAGCACTATTCTCTTGCGCCATAGCCAAATTATGGAACTAACTCCCACCCACAATTACCTCCGTACCATCATGCACCAACTTCAAAACTTTATTAAAAGCGCACCTAAAAACATGCTGGCTATGCCCTTGCAACTCCCACTCTAATATCATCCACCCCATCCAACTACTACCTTTCTTTCACCTCCACTAACTACCTTGATGATAGCAAGCTCAGATGCTCATAAGCCTAGTACTTATTATACAGCAGGAACTTCTCATTGTTACATTTGTTAAAGCCTGTTATGTACTTCACAGATAAAGATTCTAGCTGCCTATTGATGTACTATGTTCTTCATCTGTAAATATGTTGTAAGTAATTTCTATGTTAAATTGTTAATCGCTATGTAATCCAATGTAACTACTGTCTGTTTATTTTACTGTGGAGCTTTTCTCCCCGGGCCTCCGCTGAAAATGGACCCACGTCCAGTAGGACACTCCCGGTCAACAAATTTAAATAAATAAAATAAATAAAATAAAAAAAAACTTGTTCTTCTACCAATACTTCTGATTGGTCCTTGTATTTGGATAATAAAACTGTTGCTGCACTCTGTTCTGAAATGGTTGTCCCTGAGCTGACTTGTTCTTCCGAACATTTTGTTCTCTATAATAGTGTGCTCCATCTTGGGCATCTCTTTCTCCCTGTGTTCGACTATTGTTCCCATTATCATATCCACTCTTTTCTTTATCCTTAGGCCATATATAAGCCATATCCTTCTTATATTGATCAACATCTCTTTGTATTTTTTTAAACTTTCTATCCCGGATATTATTTATCCATCTTTCAGCTAACTGAAATTGTTTAGTATACAATTTTTCCCATTCGGAGAATAGCAAATCATTAATTATCTTACTATTCAGATTGTCAGTTTCCTGTACTAACTTACGTAACTTCTCATCATTAAATTTTATAAGCAATCGCATGAAATTAAAACCACATTCATTAAAAAATGCATTAAATTCATTAGTACCATTGTTAGTTAAATCTAAACCCATGGGTTGTTTAAAAAGCCTCAAACCCATTGGGACTATTTTCATTTCAATGCATTTAAGCAAATAGGCATTGTCCACTTTCAGTCCATTGATACTTTTAAGTTTTTTACCCAATAAATAAATCATGCTTTTTAAACTCCTCGCATTGTCTAAATCTGGGGACTTAATGTTTTGATTATACCTCATACTGTCCAAGTTACAATTGACTGTTAAAAATTGGTTGAACTGATTGTCTTTGTTTAAATATCCAACTCTTTCTGAACTAGAGCCAGCTTGAGTATTAATAATGAATGTACCTTTTTAATGTTGTGTAGCGCTACCCATTACTGAAGAATACATTTTTACTGGTAGCATTCTTTCCAGCTTGGCGCCAGTTCGTTTAGCCTCTTCTTCCACATCATAAATCGAAAATTTAAACGTAAAATCTGTTAAATTGATCTTACTGCTGTTCAAAGGCACTGTTATATCCAATGCATTGGTGTGTCCCTTCAGATTGCCTCTGTTGCAAGTGCCTTGTCCATTAGGTAAACGAAAACTGTCATAGTTTATTTCTCTCTCCCCGACAGATGTGTTAAGCTCTCTATTGTGAGAAATGGTACTGCTAACCATTTTGTTCTCCCCTAATAATAGTCACAAATGGGGGGGGGTCCCCCGTATTGATAACATTGGTACCTTGAGTGTGGAAATTGTCCAGATCTTTAAATATGCGAGATGATTTCGTAGTATAATCATTACTTTGTAATTTATGTACCAACTGAAACATTTTGCTTATTTCACCCTTGAGCTGCACTATCTCGTCTCGTAAGCCAGAAACATTGTCCTTCTCCTCTCCCGATTCCTTTGGTGGTACTACACTGGTGATATCCATGGCTGAAAGAGCAACAACAGAATGTAATCCAACTCAGAAACAACTGGACTTAACGACCATATCCCTGTTAAACCCATACTGGAGATATTGTAGTAATACTAGGTCATTACACAATTTTACATGAAAATGAAAATAGTTTATGATGAATATCAAAGGTTGTCATGAACACAATTACACATTAATTTAAACACCAACTTGAAAACTTCTGTAATAATGGAAAAAGTTTATATATTTTTTTGGGTTAGTCAGAGAGTATAAAGATACATTTTTCATACTCCAGTTGTATGATATGTTATTTGGGACTATACATTATATAGCAAGAGGGTGTGGTTTAGAGATATTTTGTTTCAATTATTATGTAGTTTTAATTGTCAGTAGTGATGATTTTATATACATTTTTATAAGCATTTTTATGCATCGTTTATACACACATGAAATACTTAGGTTGCACATTTGTTTATTTGTATATATTTTTATAGTATACAGTGAATTAATACGATGTAGCCGCATTGTTTTATATGGCTGGGAAGGTTGGTTATTTGCTCAGTACCAAGGATACTGTTTCTTTAAATTTCTTCAAACTTTTTAAAACTTTTTGGCGCCAAAAAAAGTTTATAAGCTTGAAGTATTGTATTTTGAGATGTTCTGAAGAAGCCCAAGAGTACTGGGTGAAAGAGCTCAACTTTTTCAGTTAATGTGATATTTGGAACTTTTAAACATTTTAACTTTGTTACAATAAACTTGTTTTATGCTGGCAAGTGGTGAAGCACTTATTGGTGATTCCGGGGCCATTTGCTGTATGTATTATTTCTTGACTTGTCTAAAGCCTTTGACACAGTTTGTGACAGAAAACTTCTACTTCAATTGTCCTCACTGGGTCTCTCTCAGACTACCCTTCTATGGTTCAAAAGCTACCTACCCAAACGTTATCAGTCAGTAAAATAGCATTCCATGCTGTCTCTCTTTCACTCCCAGTCACCACTGGTGTATGACAAGGCTCTATCCTTGGTCCCCTCTTTAACATTTTCACTAACACCGTCTATACTCCCACACAGCAGGCCACGGTAATACAATGCGCAGATGATTCCACTCTCATCTGCACATCTGACAACATGGTACACCTCAAAAAAAATTACTTAGGAAGCTTTAACAGCCACTGAAACATGGCTTCATAACTCACAACTCATGATCAACCCAAAAAAGACCAAACTACTACTCCCCCCCAATCCCTCTCTCATGAAAATACAACCATTGAATTCACTTCTCACAGCAAACTGTTAGTAGTGATAGTGGATGATAATCTTACATTCTACCTGCATGTACAAAATTGCATAAGAAAAACTCATCAAAAAACTAAGGATGATTTACAGATCCAAAAACATTCTCATTGACGCAACTAAAACTACACTTGCCACTATATATCTCCTCCCCAGTCTTCTTTATGGCGCTCCCATCGTTACTAACCTCCAGGATCCACAAAAATGAAACCTTGGACAATGCTATAACAAACTGCTAAATTCGCAGCACATGCCCCTTTCAGAACTCACCACTGTATAGCTCTAAAAAGCCTTAATTGGTTAGAAATGCTACATGAACTAACATATGCACAACTTCTTGCCACCTATAAAATTATCCAGTATCCACCTGCCTGTCCAGCACTAAAAATCATTTAACACAACTATGTTCCCAGTGAGTCACTGCAATCCACTGACCAAAAACTCCTGCCTGGCTACAAACCTAGCAAATGTTTTAGGTATTGTCTATACATGTACAAGGTTGCTAAGGCCTAGAACTCTTTATCTATATCCATCACGTCTATACCCTCCCTCCCATCTTTCAAAACCACTCTGAAAGACTGCCTACCTAAAATCTGGCTCTGTTCTTGCTCAAAACCAGGATAAACTATATTCCTAAATGTGAACAAATACGGTTTCATTCCTTATACCTCTTTAATCTCCGTTCTTCACTTATCTTACTGCTATCTAATTTTCTTCCCTGACTTTCTCTCTAAATATATCATAAGCCTGTTTTTCTGTCACTTCATATTGCAATTCCTATTTGTATTAGACTAACTTACTTTAATTTCTCTACAGACTATCTAAAATTTCTCTAAATATTAAATGATTGTCATATACCTTGCATCAACTCTTAACCAGTTTTTATATTACATCTAATTTGTTATAATTATTTATACTGCAGATGTTTTAAATTGTAAAATCCTTGTTCTTAAAATGCTTTCTAATAATTTGGAGCTTTTCTCCCTGGGTCTCCACTTAAGATGGGCTTCTACCTATTTGGACTTTCCCAGTAATCAAATGTCAATAAATAAATAAAACATGTGAGACATTCTGAGGAATGACATGGCACTGTTTACAGAGGCAAACCTGCAATAAAAACAATTTTGAAGTGTCATATTATTCTGTTCCTGCTAACAGCTTATTCCCTACTTAGTAGTGTGGGCAAAGTAATTCAACAGAACTTCTCCTACGTAAAATCGATATTCAACAAGTAGGCTAATCTATCTGTCTAATCAACATGCACATTTCTGAATATTGAATTACCTGCTTTTATATTGGTTTCAGCTCCTTTAATGGAGTTTTACATTTTAAAAAACGGTAGAACCAAGAATAACTTTTAAATATTACCCTAGTGCACTTTTAACAGTTAACAGTGGAGATGGTTTTCATATGGGTTCTCTTTTTGAGCGTAAGTGTGAAATTTGTCTGGTATTATTGAGTACACAGTAATGGTCTAAACAGGTGAATGCAACCTGTCTGGCAGTTCTAATTTCTATTGTCTATGGTAGATTTACAACATGCACAATTGATAGACTGTCCAATAAGTATGTGCGTTTTTGAAAACGAAAAACACTTTATTGTATATTTATTAGAAATAATATATTTGTTTTTTTTTTTTCAGTAGCAACAACATTTTTCCTATTTTTCTGGAGAAATTGGATGCCTTTTCATATGATGTACTAAATTAAGGAGTGCAATGTGTCACTTTGTCACTTGAGCTCCAGGAAATTACTTCACATGCTTACAAAATGTCTTGTATCTCATGGTTATTTTTTTTTGGTTGGTTGGTTGTTTTTTTGTAGTGCCAGTGATCTTTACTGTGGCAGAAAAGGGCTGGCAGCTCAGTAAACCTGCCGACTGCACTTGCTCATTTCTCAAATGAATAAAATAAACAGATAAATAAATAATGCAAAACTGAGAAATTCAATCTGCACATTTCATATGACGATGTTATCCACGTGCTGATGGCCAGATACATCTGACACAATAATAAGCATCATATTTGACATGGTGTCATTAACACCAACACACTTGTACCCACTGGAGTTACCACTTGCAGAAGGAAGAGAATGATAAATGGACCATGTAGCATGATAGACAGTGATCGGCAGTGTCATTTATCAATACGTTTACTGTAACCAGATGTGTACTGTGACTCCTTAAAATATCTGTGGAATGTAACCATATAGCAAGATAGTGGTCGGCAGTGTCATTTATCAATACGTTTACTGTAACCAGATGTGTAATGTGATGCCTTAAAATATCTGTGAAATGTAACCATGTAGCATGATAGACATGGTCGGCAGTGTCATTTATCAATACGTTTACTGTAACCAGATGTGTAATGTGATGCCTTAAAATATCTGTGAAATGTAACCATGTAGCATGATAGACAGTGATCGGCAGTGTCATTTATCAATACGTTTACTGTAACCAGATGTGTATTGTGACTCCTTAAAATATCTGTGGAATGTAACCATATAGCAAGATAGTGGTCGGCAGTGTCATTTATCAATACGTTTACTGTAACCAGATGTGTAATGTGATGCCTTAAAATATCTGTGAAATGTAACCATGTAGCATGATAGACAGTGATCGGCAGTGTCATTTATCAATACGTTTACTGTAACCAGATGTGTACTGTGACTCCTTAAAATATCTGTGGAATGTAACCATATAGCAAGATAGTGGTCGGCAGTGTCATTTATCAATATGTTTACTGTAACCAGATGTGTAATGTGATGCCTTAAAATATCTGTGAAATGTAACCATGTAGCATGATAGACAGTGATCGGCAGTGTCATTTATCAATACGTTTACTGTAACCAGATGTGTACTGTGACTCCTTAAAATATCTGTGGAATGTAACCATATAGCAAGATACTGGTTGGCAGTGTCATTTATCAATACGTTTACTGTAACCAGATGTGTACAGTGACTCCTTAAAATATCTGTGGAATGTAACCATATAGCAAGATACTGGTCAGCAATGTCATTTATCAATACGTTTACTGTAACCAGATGTGTAATGTGATGCCTTAAAATATCTGTGAAATGTAACCATGTAGCATGATAGACAGTGAACGGCAGTGTCATTTATCAATATGTTTACTGTAACCAGATGTGTACTGTGACTCCTTAAAATATCTGTGAAATGTAACCATGTAGCATGATAGATATGGTCGGCAGTGTCATTTATCATAGGTTCATAGGTTCATAGGTTCATACTAGGCTATCTGCCTGAGGGCATTTACAAGCCTAGCCCATAGTTTTGTGGCTTACGCCACCCCTTTAGTATGGGGAACTATACACATTATTTTGCTGTGCCTCTGTCGAGCAGTGACACTGAGGTAATCCCTGGGGTATATCTGCGATCTCCCATCCATTGGTCAAGATTTCTCTTGAACAAGGCCAGCGAGGTGCTCTGCCTCACATATACCAGGATTTTGTTCCACAGCATAGGGAGTCTTTGGGTGATGAATCTATCCCTCCAGCACATCCTATTAATAGCCGTGTCAAGGTTTAAGTCTCCCGCCCTTGTAGCTCTGACGGATCTAGATTTTTTGAGGTGAAGCATATTCATCAAATCTGGGTTTGACATGGCCTTGTATGTTAGGCAAAGGTCACCTCTGAGCAAGCGGTAAGCGACTGAATAGAGCTGGAGTTCTTTCAGTCGGGCAGCATAGGACAAATGTTTGAGACCCTTTATCCTTTTGGTGAGGAACTTTTGTGGCCTCTCCAGCTGCTGCAAGTGTCGGGTCAGATACATTCCGAATGGGGCATTGTACTCAATCATTGGTCTGATGAGTGATGAGTATAGGGAGACTATGACCTCCCTTGATCTAGATGAGAATCCCTTGGTCTTCCTAACTACTTTAGCTACATGGGTGTCGAATGACAGACTACTATCAACCTGGGTACCCAGGTCCCTGATAACTTCTTCTGTGCTCAGTGGATTGCCACCTATTTGGTAGCTAGGGGTAACCTTGTTTTTACCGAAGGGTATGACTATGCATTTTTTGGCATTTAACTTTAGGCCATGGCTCTGGCACCAGTTATCCATTTCTGTGAGACCCTTCTGAAGGATATCTGTGTCAGATGTGTTTTCTACTATGGCGCCCAGTTTGCAGTCATCTGCAAACTTTGTCAGCCATAACCCTCCTGTGTTTGCTTGTACTTCGGAAAAGTAGATGCCAA
The DNA here is from genome assembly GCF_019279795.1 of Protopterus annectens. Taxonomy (NCBI): domain Eukaryota; kingdom Metazoa; phylum Chordata; order Ceratodontiformes; family Protopteridae; genus Protopterus; species Protopterus annectens. The sequence goes on along the minus strand of NC_056745.1, from coordinate 79,813,135 downwards.
ACAAGAGTGGGCCCAGGACTGAGCCCTGTGGTACACCACTTGTGACAGGCTTTGAGTCTGACATGGCGCCAGCAACTCTGACCCTGTGGGTTCTGTCACTCAGCCAGTTTGCAACCCATCTTGTGATGTATGGGTTAACATTTAAGCTGATGAGTTTTTCAATGATACCCGAGTGGGGTATTGTATCGAAGGCCTTCGCCAGATCGAGGTAGGCTGTATGGACTGCCTTTCCCTCATCAATGGCTTTGGTGACTGTTTCGAAAAAGTCAACCAAGTTTAGAAGGCATGATCTGCCTTTGACAAAGCCAAACTGGGATGGATCCAAAGTCTGCAAATTCCCTATGTCTTTATTTATGAGGTCCATTATGATCCTCTCCATGGCTTTGCAGATAAGGCTTGTCAAGCTAATAGGCCGGTAATTTCCAGGGTCGGTGGAGGCACCGCCTTTGTGAAGTGGGACCACAGTTGCAGTGTGCCACTCCCTGGGTACGTATCCAGAGGTAAGACTATGATTAAACAGCTGTCCTAGCTGTGGGTTTAATTCCTCATTGAGTTCGTGGAGCACACAGCCTGGGACACCATCAGGTCCCATGGATGCTGTGTTTTTTGCTTTGGAGAGAGCAGTTCTCACTTGGGCGTTGGAGATGTTTGGGGGGCTGCAATCGCTTGGTATAGATATCTCTCCTTTTGGGGGGGAGGGAGAAGTTTGCACTGAACCTGTCAGCCAGTATGTTGGCAATGTCTGTAGGATCAGTAATCTTCACATCATTTTGAACTAGTTCTGAACATATCTGGGAGTTTCCTTCCAGGTTTCTAACATAGCTAAAGAAGGCCTTATGATTGTCTTTTGAGTCTTTAGCTATTTTTCTCTCAATACGTTTACTATAACCAGATGTGTACTGTGACTCCTAAAAATATCTGTGAAATGTAACCATGTAGCATGCTAGACAGTGGTCAGCAGTGTCATTTATCAATACTTTTACTGTAACCAGATATGTACTGTGAATCCTTAAAATATCTGTGAAATGTAACCATGTAGCATGATAGACAGTGGTTGGCAGTGTCATTTATCAATACGTTTACTGTAACCAGATGTGTAATGTGACGCCTTAAATTATCTGTGAAATGTAACCATGTAGCATGATAGTGGTCAACAGTGTCATTTATCAATATGTTTACAGTAACCAGATGTGTACTGAGACTCCTTAAAATATCTGTAAAATGTAACCGTGTAGCATGATAGACAGTGGTCGGCAGTGTCATTTGTCAATACGTTTACTGTAACCAGATGTGTACTGTGACTCCTTAAAACATCTGTGAAATGTAACCATGTAGCATGATAGTGGTCGGCAGTGTCATTTATCAATACGCTTACTGAAACCAGATGTGTACTGCGACTCCTAAAAATATCTGTGAAATATAACCATGTAGCCTGATAGACAGTGGTTGGCAGTGTCATTTATCAATATGTTTACTGTAACCAGATGTGTACTGTGATTCCTTAAAATATCTGTGAAATGTAACCATGTAGCATAACAGACAGTGGTCGGCAGTGTCATTTATCAATATGTTTACTGTAACCAGATGTGTACTGTGACTCCTTAAAATATCTGTAAAATGTAACCGCGTAGCATGATAGTGGTCGGCCGTGTCATTTGTCAATACGTTTACTGTAACCAGATGTGTACTGTGACTCCTTAAAATATCTGTGAAATGTAACCATGTAGCATGATAGATAGTGGTCGTCAGTGTCATTTATCAATATGTTTACTGTAACCAGATGTGTACTGTGAATCCTTAAAACATCTGAGAAATGTAACCATATAGCATGATAGACAGTGGTCAGCAGTGTAATTTATCAATATGTTTACTGTAACCAGATGTGTACTATGACTCCTTAAAATATCTGTGAAATGTAACTATGTAGCATAATAGACAGTGGTGGGCAGTGTCATTTATCAAAATGTTTACTGTAACCAGATGTGTACTGTGACTCGTTAAAATGTCAGTGAAATCTAACCATGTAGCATGATAGACAGTGGTCGGTAGTGTCATTTATCAATATGTTCATTGTAACCAGATGTGTACTGTGATTCCTTAAAATATCTGTGAAATGTAACCATGTAGCATGATAGACATGGTCGGCAGTGTCATTTATCAATATGTTTACTGTAACCAGATGTGTACTGTGACTCCTTAAAATATCTGTGAAATGTAACCATGTAGCATGATAGACAGTGGTTGTCAGTCTCATTTATCAATACATTTACTGTAACCAGATGTGTACTGGGACTCCTTAAAATATCTGTGAAATGTAACCATGTAGCATGATAGACAGTGGTCGGCAGTGTCTTTATCAATACGTTTACTGTAACCAGATGTGTACTGTGACTCCTTAAAATATCTGTGAAATGTAACCATGTAGCATGATAAACAGTGGTCGGCAGTGTCATTCATCAATACGTTTACTGTAACCAGATGTGTAATGTGACGCCTTAAAACATCTGTGAAATGTAACTGTGTAGCATGATAGATAGTGGTCGGCAGTGTCATTTATCAATACGTTTACTGTAACGAGATGTGTACTGTGACTCCTTAAATTATCTGTGAAATGTAACCATGTTGCATTATAGACAGTGATCGGCAGTGTCATTTATCAGTACGTTTACTGTAACAAGATGTGTCCTGTGACTCCTTAAAATATCTGTGAAATGTAACCATGTAGCATGATAGACAGTGACCGGCAGTGTCATTTATCAATACGTTTACTGTGACGAGATGTGTACTGTGATTCCTTAAAATATCTGAGAAATGTAACCATGTAGCATGATAGACAGTGGTCAGCAGTGTCATTTATCAGTACATTTACTGTAACCAGATGTGTACTGTGACTCCTTAAAATATCTGTGAAATGTAACTATGTAGCATGATAAACAGTGGCCGTCAGTGTCATTTATCAATACGTTTACTGTAGCCAGATGTGTACTGTGACTCCTTAAAATATCTGTGAAATGTAACCATGTAGCATGATAGACAGTGGTTGGCAGTGTCATTTATCAATACTTTTACTGTAACCAGATGTGTACTATGACTCCTTAAAATATATGTGAAATGTAACCATGTAGCATGATAGACATGGTCGGCAGTGTGATTTATCAATACGTTTACTGTAACCAGATGTGTAATGTGATGCCTTAAAATATCTGTGAAATGTAACCATGTAGCATGATAGACAGTGGTTGGCAGTGTCATTTATCAATATGTTTACTGTAACCAGATGTGTAATGTGACTCCTTAAAATATCTGTGAAATGTAACCGTGTAGCATGATAGACAGTGGTCAGCAGTGTCATTTATCAGTACGTTTACTGTAACAAGATGTGTCCTGTGATGCCTTAAAATATCTCTGAAATGTAACCATGTAGCATGATAGACAGTAGTCGGCAGTGCCATTTATCAGTACATTTACTGTAACCAGATGTGTATTGGGACTCCTTAAAATATCTGTGAAATGTAACTGTCTAGCATGATAGACAGTGGTCGGCAGTGCCATTTATCAGTACGTTTACTGTAACCAGATGTGTACTGTGACTCCTTAAAATATCTGTGAAATGTAACCATGTAGCATGATAGACAGTGGTTGGCAGTGTCATTTATCAATATGTTTACTGTAACCAGATGTGTAATGTGACGCCTTAAAATATCTGTGAAATGTAACCATATAGCATGATAGACAGTGGTCGTCAGTGTCATTTATCGATATGTTTACTGTAGCCAGATGTTGACTGTGACTCCTTAAAATATCTGTGAAATGTAACCATGTAGCATGATAGACAGTGGTCAGCAGTGTCATTTATCAATACGTTTACTGTAACCAGATGTGTAATGTGACGCCTTAAAATATCTGTGAAATGTAACCATGTAGCATGATAGACAGTGGTCAGCAGTGTCATTTATCAGTACATTTACTGTAACAAGATGTGTCCTGTGACGCCTTAAAATATCTGTGAAATTTAACCATGTAGCATGATAGACAGTGGTCAGCAGTGTCATTTATCAATATGTTTACTGTAACCAGATGTGTACTGTGACGCCTTAACATATCTATGAAATATAACCATGTAGCATGATGGACAGTGGTCGACAGTGACATTTATCAGTACATTTACTGTAACCAGATGTGTACTGTGACTCCTTAAAATATCTGTGAAATGTAACCATGTAGCATGATAGACAGTGGTCAGCAGTGTCATTTCTCAATATGTTTACTGTAACCAGATGTGTACTGTGACTCCTTAAAATATCTGTGAAATGTAACCATGTAACATGATAGACAGTGGTCAGCAGTGTCATTTGTCAATACGTTTACTGTAACCAGATGTGTACTGTGACTCCTTAAAATATCTGTGAAATGTAACCATGTAGCATGATAGACAGTGGTTGGCAGTGTCATTTATCAATATGTTTACTGTAACCAGATGTGTAATGTGATGCCTTAAAATATCTGTGAAATGTAACCATGTAGCATGATAGACAGTGGTCGTCAGTGTCATTTATCGATATGTTTACTGTAGCCAGATGTGTACCGTGACTCCATAAAATATATGTGAAATGTAACCATGTAGCATGATAGACAGTGGTCAGCAGTGTCATTTATCAATACATTTACTGTAACTAGATGTGTAGTGTGATGCCTTAAAATATCTGTGAAATGTAACCATGTAGCATGATAGATAGTGGTCGGCAGTGTCATTTATCAGTACGTTTACTGTAACCAGATGTGTACTGTGACTCCTTGAAATATCTGTGAAATGTAACCATGTAGCATGATAGACAGTGGTCAGCAGTGTCATTTATCAGTACGTTTACTGTAACCAGATGTGTACTGTGATTCCTTAAAATATCTGTGAAATGTAACTATGTGGCATGATAGACAATGGTCAGCAGTGTCATTTATCAATATGTTTACTGTAACCAGATGTGTACTTTGATTCCTTAAAATATCTGTGAAATGTAACCATCTAGCATGATAGATAGTGGTCGGCAGTGTCATTCATCAGTACATTTACTGTAACCAGATGTGTACTGGGACTCCTTAAAATATCTGTGAAATGTAACCATGTAGCATGATAGACAGTGGTCATCAGTGTCATTTATCAATATGTTTACTGTAACCAGATGTGTACTGTGACTCCTTAAAACATCTGTGAAATGTAACTGTGTAGCATGATAGATAGTGGTCAGCAGTGTCATTTATCAATACGTTTACTGTAACCAGAGGTGTACTGTGACTCCTTAAATTATCTGTGAAATGTACCCATGTAGCATGATAGACAGTGGTTGTCAGTGTCATTTATCAATATGTTTACTGAAACCAGATGTGTACTGTGATTCCTTAAAATATCTGTTAAATGTAACCATGTAGCATGATAGACAGTGGTTGGCAGTGTCATTTATCAGTACGTTTACTGTAACCAGATGTGTACTGTGATTCCTTAAAATATCTGTTAAATGTAACCATTTGGCATGATAGACAGTGGTCGTCAGTGTCATTTATCAATATGTTTACTGTAACCAGATGTGTACTGTGACTTCTTAAAACATCTGTGAAATGTAACTGTGTAGCATAATAGACAGTGGTCGGCAGTGTCATTTATCAATATGTTTACTGTAACCAGATGTGTACTGTGACGCCTTAAAATATCTGTGAAATGTAACCATGTAGCATGATAGACATGGTTGGCAGTGTCATTTACCAATACGTTTACTGTAACCAGATGTGTACTGTGACTCCTTAAAATATCTGTAAAATGTAACCGTGTAGCATGATAGACATGGTCGGCAGTGTCATGTATCAGTACGTTTACTGTAACCAGATGTGTACTGTGACTCCTTAAAATATCTGTGAAATGTAACCATGTAGCATGATAGACAGTGGTTGGCAGTGTCATTTATCAATATGTTTACTGTAACCAGATGTGTAATGTGACGCCTTAAAATATCTGTGAAATGTAACCTTGTAGCATGATAGACAGTGGTCGTCAGTGTCATTTATCGATACGTTTACTGTAGCCAGATGTGTACTGTGACTCCTTAAAATATCTGTGAAATGTAACCATGTAGCATGGTAGACAGTGGTCAGCAGTGTCATTTATCAGTACGTTTACTGTAATCAGATCTGTACTGTGAGTCCTTAAAACATCTGTGAAATTTAACCATGTAGCATGACAGACAGTGGTCGGCAGTGTCATTTATCAATACATTTACTGTAGCCAGATGTGTACTGTGACTCCTTAAAACATCTGTGAAATGTAACCATGTAGCATGATAGACAGTGGTCGGCAGTGTCATTTATCAATACGTTTACTATAACCAGATGTGTACTGTGACTACTTCAAATATCTGTGAAATGTGACTGTGTAGCATGATAGACAGTGGTCATCAGCGTCATTTATCAATACGTTTACTGTAACCAGATGTGTACTGTGATTCCTTAAAATATCTGTGAAATGTAACCATGTAGCATGATAGACAGTGGGTGGCAGTGGCATTTATCAATACATTTACTGTAAGCAGATGTGTAATGTGACGCCTTAAAATATCTGTGAAATGTAACTATCATCTCATCAAATCCGTAACCTAATGTTCACTGCACTTAACGGAATTCTGCCTCCAGTTTTCAGCTTCAAACAAAAACAAACTCAAAGGAAAATAGATGAGCATGTCACAGAAAAACAAACTAGTGTGTCAGAAAAAATCTTTGCAACTAATGGGATCTTATGGCTATCATTTGACAGAAATGCATCGTTCGACACGTTCACAATGAAACAATTGCAAAGGAAGATATAAGAGCAGGAAATGGGCACAGAAATTCTTTATTGCAGCTAATGACACCTTAATTCTGTGGTCAATTCATTGTTTGATTCGTAAAACCTCTTCAACAGCATTCTTCTTGCTTTTCAAGGTAGCAGTAGACTGTTTTAAAATGAGTGGTATCATTGGCATATTATGTCTATTAATACTCAAGTAAATGAAACCTGCACAACTATACCTAACACGCATCAATGTCGTTAATTTTGTTATACCAATACTCACACAGGATTCCCATACCAGAAATATGTTTAACTTAACATATGCTAAGAGAAAGTACTTCCTTTTCACTTTTTGCTATGCCTCTGTTCCACAGCATATATTGGCAATAAAAACCTGAAAGTATAGCAGTCTGAAATGTTACAGAAGGTACATCGATGCCTCACTGTTTGGCAAGTCTGCAGACACACCTAGTCTATGTCAGAAAGTACTAGAAGATAAAAGGTCATTGAAGGTCATACATAGTCTAAAACCAGTGGTTCATTAGCAAAATAGCTCAGTAGAATGAAGATCAGAAGCAGCTCAAGAAATAAAAATGTCCTCCCTAATTAAGGAAAGTACATCCTACACTATTGAAAATAAAGTGTAAGAGAACCACAGAAAGCTGCACCACATTAAAATAAAACCAGTAAGCCCTAAGACTTTGACAATGCTTCTTCCGAAAACATTTCCCTTAATCCTTTATTGTTCAATTGTAACACACCATTTTCTTATGAAAGTGCCTTCAACTAGTCTGACATAGTGAAATGAGGGAACAAAGCCCTGACTATAACCCAGACCAACTGAGTATGATTTGCAGTTTGGGCACTGGAAGAGCTGGTCTTGGGAAGGTAAGATGAAGTCGCAAACATTATCTTGTTTAAACTAGAGAGAACTGGTGGGACTTGTGGGCCAGGAGCCTTTTTTGCCACATGCAAGTGGAGGCATGCAAGTGAAACAGTAATAACAATAGATGTGGGCTTGGACTACCAAACTGATGACAGCAACCCTCATCTGTAGGAAACCACTGGTGGCTGGTGGAAAGATAGCTTCCAAGATGATCTGTTGAGATACAGGGAATGAATGGGACTATTGATTGCAAACAGCTGATGTTTGGCAGCAAGTGAAATAACAAGGATATAAAAAATGTCAGTAGAATGTTAGTTATAACCATGATCCCATCAAATACAACCTTAAACAGTCCTAGTTAGAACAAAAAGAATCATAGCTGAGAATCATATGCTTTCAGAGAGCTGCTGCATGAGCCTTGTACTATGCAATGTGCAGCACAACCAGTGCAAATTGGAAAAGTCACACACACAGTCATTGTGCAGATGTTCTGAGCAGGTAGCAGACATTAAATTAGTAGGTCACCCAGTAACAACATACAGAATGCACTGCCACCCACTTCCTGTTTAGTACTCACAGATCCATAAGTGGGTATGTTCCATTAGATAAGTAGGTCACGCAGTAACAAGATACAGAATGCACTGCCACCCACTTCCTCTTTAGCACTCACAGATCCATAAGTGGGTATGTTGCATTAGATAAGTAGGTCACGCTGAAACAAGACACAGAATGCACTGCCACCCACTTCCTGTTTAGTACTCACAGATCCATAAGTGGGTGTGTTCCATTAGATGAGTAGGCCACCCAGTAATAAGACACAGAATGCACTGCCACCCACTTCCTGTTTAGTAATCACAGCTCCATAAGTGGGTATGTTACATTAGATAAGTAGGTCACCCAGTAACAACATACAGAATGCACTGCCACCCACTTCCTGTTTATTACTCACAGCTCAATAAGTGGGTATGTTACATTAGATGAGTAGGCCACTCAGTAACAAGACACAGAATGCACTGCCACCCACTTCCTGTTTAGTACTCACAGATCCTTAAGTGGGTATGTTCCATTAGATAAGTAGGTCATACAGTAACAAGACACCGAATGCACTGCCACCCACTTCCTGTTTAGCACTCACAGATCCATAAGTGGGTATGTTCCATTAGATAAATAGGTCACACAGTAACAAGACACAGAATGCACTGCCACCCACTTCCTGTTTAGTACTCACAGATCCATAAGTGGGTATGTTACATTAGATGAGTAGGCCACCCAGTAACAAGACACAGAATGCACTGCCACCCACTTCCTGTTTAGTACTCACAGATCCATAAGTGGGTATGTTAATAGTGCTGTACAAATGCTACAGAAGTCTATGCACTGGTCAGTAAACCTACCATTGGAAGTACCAGCAGGCTGTGATGAAGTGTCTCTGGTGAGTGGCTTACTAAGCACCTGTGGTAAGGACTTTTTCCACCCCCTACCATTTTGTTGGCAGATGAACTGGTATACAGACAATGACATTTCATCTGTGGACCTGTTCAGGGCCAGTGTCAATGACCATGGGGTAGACATGTTTTGATTTATACTCCTAGAGTTCCCAGTTACTATCAGTTGCCACCCAGTAACATAGCTCTGTAGAACAGCAGTATCACATGCACTGTCATACTTACAGATATTGAACAGTTGCCCAACATCATGTTACTAGACACATTGAAATATCACAGCATATAACCACAATATACACAGAAAACACCAGTGGGTGAGACCTCCTCCCACAATATCTATCACAGTAACCACAGAAAATACCAGTGGATGAGACCTTCCTCCACAATATCCATACTCCAGATGCCTAACACTGTATGACAGACAGAGTGTTCTTATAAATCACAGGAGATGGACTGCACCTCTGTGTCCATAGAACAGGATGCACACACACTACATGCCAGTCTTATTCAAAACCCCTTGATATTCAATTACACAATACAGTTACATGCTATCAGGGTCAGCTCTTTTATAAAGAATGCCGTGGTAAGGTCACAGGCAAAATGTCCAAAACACACCATGAGCAGATGTCTGAGAGAAACAAAGAGGACTTGGGCTTTCCTGAAGAAGGGGGTAGGACTTCTTCCTCACCATAAGGCTTCACTTTGGCATTATACTTCAGTGCAGTATTTGTATTGATTTCTGAATGCTGGTACACACTCCTACAACATTGTTGGCCTATCTCAACCTTTGACACCTTACACCTGAGAAGGACGTCCTGACTAGAGCTATGAAGGATTGCAGTTCATCTGGAAGGGCATAACTATCTAACTAAATAAATAAAGTATGCTTTATAGCACTGGAGCAGTTTTGATATACACAGCATTTTTTTCATACTTATTTCTCTTTACAATTTATTTGGGCACTAGATCTTTCAGCTTCTGCATCACAACTACAGCTGCTTTGTGTTTTGGACATTTTGTTTAAAACCTCATAACTGCATTCTGGTTAATACACATTATCCGTATGTGTAATGCCTTTCTCTTTGTGTTTTGTTATATTAAAATGGTTTTAAAAGAAACTTTTAATAGTGCAAACATTTAACATTATGATATACATACTAGATAAATAATACAGGGCAAAAGTCCTAACTGTGACACATGCCCAGAGTGTGTAGTGGTACTGAGAAATGACACTGCTACAGGTCATTTCACATGTCCAAGCCCTGCTTCCTACTTCTTTGTATGACCACATGTCTGGATAAGCATACCCACACCATACAATACATGCTTTACTATCTAAAATTAAGCTTTACCACCCAGATGAGATGAAAGGTTGCCTCCTATATCTACCTTCATGCCTTATAGGATTCTCTCTTAGGCATGATGACAACAAAATTTGTCCATTCCGGCAAACCACTTAAATCACCATGGAAACTAATGCCTGCATGTGTAATGTTAGTATCACTGAAACTATGCATAGCTTCAATACAGTGTGTGCAAGGCACTGAACATATATAGCAAGATTCAACAATGTGACTCCATGTGGCATATGTGAGCAGTGACGTGCAGCATACCAGACAAAGTCATTGTTGTTGCTAGGTATTGCAGAACTGTATCATTTACTGCTGCATTTACATTTGGTATGCAAAACAATGTTAATGTGTTACACATTAAAGCAAATGTACACATCCACTATGATGGTGACTTTGGCTGACTCATACGCTCATGAGTTCTCAGGAATCACAAGACATAAAGTATATTTAAAATAGACAGTATGAACACTGTTTACTTGTTTTCATGACCCCTGTAATGGTTACACAAATTATAAACAAACAATTCCTGATGTTATTTTGTGAATATCTGCAAAGTTTCCTTCATCATGTTGCCCATTTACACCACCTTACTCATGTATTACCACAGGCAAATTTATCTAAGCAAAGTGCAGTACAGCAGAGAATGCTGATGCTAAACTAATTACTTCAGATATAACTAGAAGAGTGTCTGACAGGTCACAGAGTAGGGTATTAGAGAGAAGGTGCAGAAAAAGCTGCTTCAAATTTAAGAGGGAATTGGGCTCTAGAGTTCATGAGAGGAGAATTCTGGAATCAGAGAGAGAAAGAAGAGCCGAGAATATTGATTTTGAGACTAAGTTTACCACCTTCTCATAAATGCTTTGCACTATTGTCATAAAAAAATAAAGTGGTCCATATCGATGAAAGATGGTAACCTGAGAAAAGCCATTATCCCAAATGATTATGCTTTCTTGCAATAAGTACTTTTCATTTGAGGGGATTTCTGTTTTTCAAGATTTTCCCATGCTTATGATAACACTACCAAAAGGTACCTATGAATGTGCAAGATGTAATGATTTCTGGTTTTGTCCAGATGAAAGAAGTTGAGATAAATTCTAAAAGGCTAATTTTAACCAAATATATTTCATGCCACCCTCAAATGGTGGTTTATGATTTTTTTATAATTGTTTAAAATATGAATGGTATATTTGGTAAACTAAATGCAATATGGAAATCTGTATTCTAGAACAAGTAAGGGACATTGTGAAAGGAAATCTGGCTTGTCCAGTTCTTTTACCTGCCTAAAAATTCCATACTTAGATGACACCTGAATTTAGACATCTTACCTGTGACACACCCAGTTTATCTAGGGATGACATGGTTAATGCTTTGGATGAAATGGAAGCAAGATTTATTTTAAAATTTGATATTCTGGCACCCAGGAGTACTAACTGTGATCTTCCATGACAAACATTACTATAATGTAATGATAAAAATAGAATGTTGCCATTTGATTCATAGGTTCATAGGTTCATAGGTAGGTACAAGGCTATCAGCCCATGGGCCTAAGTAACCCTAGCCAACAAAGTTCCCTGGCTTATGCCACCCAAGAAAGTTAATTTCCTGTGCCCCTGTCGAGCAGAGCCATATAAGTGTTCCCCAGGGTGTATTTCCTATTTCCCATCCACTCATCAAGATTTTTCTTGAAGAGTGCTAATGAGGAACTTTGCTTGACATAGATGTTTAGCTTGTTCCAGAGTATAGGAAGTCTCTGGGACAGAAATCTATCCCTCTAGCATGTCCTGTTTATTGTGGTGACAAGGTTTAGGTCCCTAGAGCAGGTAGCTCAGAGGGATTGGTATTTCTTTAGGTGTAGCATGTCCAAAAGCTCTAGGTTTAACATAGCTTTATATGTTAGGCAGAGATCTTGGAGTAGGCGATATGCTACAGAGTAAAGCTGGAGTTTTTTGAGATGGTCAGTGTAGGGCATCTGTGTGAGGCCAGTAATTCTCTTTGTGAGGTACTTCTGTGACATTTCCAGCTACTGCAAATGTCCTGTGAGGTACATTCCAAAAGGGGCATTGTACTCTATAATGGGTCTAATGAGTGCCGAGTAGAGGGGAACAATGACCTCTTTTTTCCTGGATGAGAACCCTTTTGTGATGAGGTGTGCCACATAGAAGGATTTCCCGACTACTGTGGCGATGAAATTATCAAAGGAGAGACTACTATCCACCTGAGTCCCAAGGTCTCTCTTAGCACACATTCGGCATTAAGTAGACTGCCGTTTATGTGGTAGTTCATGGGTATAGAGTTTTTACCAAAGGGGATAACAATGCACTTTTTGGCATTGAGCTTGAGGCCACATCTGAGACACCAGGCATCTGTCTCAGTGAGGCCTTTCTGTAGGATGCCCACATAATTTGGGGACTCGACTATAGCTCCTAGTTTGCAGTGATCTGCGAATTTAGTTAGCCAGAGGCCTTCTGTGTTAGCCTGTACTTCAGAGAAGTAGATACCAAACAGGAGAGGTCCCAGGACTGAACCCTGTGGTACTCCACTTGTCACTGGTTTGAAGTCAGATTTGGAGTCTGTAACTTTTACAGTGTGGGTTCTGTCAGTGATCCAGTTGGCAACCCATCTTGTGATGTAGGTATTTATACCTAGTTTAGTGAGTTTAGCTATAATTCCAGAATGGGGGATGGTGTTGAAAGCCTTGATGAGGTCAAGATAGGCTATGTGAACCACCTTACCCTCGTCTACGGCTTTGTTGACTGCCTCAAAGAAGTCAATCAGGTTCAGAAGGCATGATTTGCCTTTCACAAACCCAAACTGGGTGTAGTCCAGAGTTTGGAGGTTACCAATATCTTTGTTTATGAGTTCCATGATGATACGTTCCATGGCCTTGCAGACCAGGCTCGTCAGGCTAATAGGGTGATAATTCCCAGGATCAGTGGTTGCTCCTCCTTTGTGGAGTGGGATAATTGTTGCTGTTCACCATTCAGTGGGCACAAAGCCTGACGTTAGACTATTATTGAACATGGGGCTTAGGTGGGGAGCCAGTTCATTCTAAAATTCATGTAAAACACAGCCTGGGATGTTGTCCGGTCCCATGGATGCTGTGGTTTTGGTTTTAGAGAGTGCAGCTTTTACCTGCATAGATGTGATTACAGGGACTCTGCTTTCTTCCTGTATAGATATAGGCCCTTTAGGGGGTGAGAGGGGGGTAAAGTTAGCACTGAACCTATCTGCCAGGATGTTGGCAATATCAGTTGGTTCTGTAATTTTTGTGCCATTGTGCTGTAACTCAGAGCATATCTGGGTGTTGCCATTGAGAGTCTTGACATAGCTATAGAATGCTTTCTGGTTACCCTTAGAATCAGTGACGATTTTGTTTTCGTAGCTAGCTTTGGAGGATCTTATAAGGGATCTCAGCTTCTTACTGAGGCTGACCAGGGAGCTTCTCCACTCATGGGATTTTACTCTCTTTTGCAACAGTTTTTTCCTTCTGTTGTAGAGTTTGTTTATGACAGGTGACCACCAGATTGGCTTCCTTTTTTTGGAGGATAGCATCTTGGATCTGTTTAGGATAGCACAATCCATGCACTCATGTAAGTGCTTATAGAGGGCATTTGTGTAGGATTCAGCAGTCGTAACTGCATTGTCCATCTGCATGGGTGTCATGAAGTTCGCCACTTCTGTCTTAAGAAGCATGAAGTTGACTTTGGAGAATTTTTTACCATGGTTTCCTTAATGGTGGATGGGGGCTGGATGCGGATATCTAGGGTGATTAGGTTATGGTCGGATCTCACCAACGAGGAGGTGACTTCAGTTGTGGAACACCGGTCACTCATGTTGGTAATGACTAGGTCTAGGATATTGTTGCCCCTGGTGTGGTTGTGGATAAGTTGATCTATTCTAGGGCATTGGAATTTATGAATTCCAGAAAGCATTGAGTGAAGGAGATGGTACATGAGTAGTTTTCCCAGTTAATGGTGGGGTACTTAAAATAGCCCATTATTAGGGTGTTGGTTGAACCCTAATATCTGGTATATTAAGAAAAGAGGAGTGGGAATCCTGGAGCATGATGGGGGATCTGTAGCAAGCTACAATTTGGATTGTAGTTTTGCCCAGAGTTAGTTGCAGTTGGATAACCTCAGTTGCATTATGCTGCGCAACTAGCCTGGAAGTGTGGATATCCTTAATGAATATGGACACACCTCCACCTTTGGTGTTCTGGTCCAGGTTAGATGGCCGAAAAGTGTGGTATGAGTTATAGCCTGGTAATGCAGGGGTGCTGTCTAGAGTCTTGAAACAGGTCTCAGTCACTGCACAGATTGCAATGTTTTCCATTTTAAGGAGTGCATCGAGTGAGTGCATTTTGAGATTTAGTCTTCTAGCATTGAGTAGCATTACCCCCAGTTTTTGTTTGCCTGTTCCTGTTATGGTGGTGAATTTGTCATTTGAACCTTGCCTAAAAACAGAACTATAGGGGTGGCACGACCCTTAGCCAGTATCCGGAATCCCAGGGGCAACAGGTGCAGGCCATCTCTGGCAAAGCCTCGTGGTCTGTTGACCATGTCGTCCCAGGCAGACAGATACTGGATCCCCTTAGAATGACACCAAAAGCTTAGCCAATTGTTGAAATCAATCATTTTGTCCTTGTACTGGGGTATCATTCTGGGTGATGGCAGGATGCTACTCAGGGCTAGGGTCTTACCTGCCTGGGCTACAAGATCAGAGAGATCTTCCATGTCTCTTTTCATGTAGTCCAGGGAGGTACATCTCAGGTCGTTCACACCAACATGGACAATGACAGTCAAATTTGTACTTGTTGTGGAGTGACCTGAGTGTTTGGGTTATGTTGCTGATCCTGGCACCTGACAGGCAGCTGACAGTAACCTTCTCCTTGTTTAGCCTGGTGAGTGGGACATCAGTGTGCCTGACTATACAGTCACCTATGACTAGTGTTTTGGGTACGTTGTTTTGCCTTATGGGCCGTGGTTTATTGGCAGTCTGAGTCTGTGGGCTACGTGTCATTTGTGTTGTGTTGGGGGGGGTGGAGGTTGCTTGCGTTTCTGCTTTGGAGGTCTCTGTTGCTTGAGCAGATTATTATTGAGAGCCTCCGCGAATGTTTTTGTGTTTCTATGTGTGGATTTTTGTGGTGTAGGTTTAGTGGGACTATGTGATGAGTGTGGTGTGGTGCAAGTGTTTACCTTCTCCTCTTGACTGTCAAGTTCAGTCTTGGTTGGAGAGAGCTTTACTTCAAGTTTGCCTGGATAAGTGCATCTCTCACAGGTTATGCTGTTGGGTGGTAGGAGGAGAGGGTTGTCTGTGTACATGAGGCAATTTCTACATTGCCCCAGGATGCCCAGATTCATCAGATTGACAGGAGAGAACACTGGGAGCTGACCCTTGGTCATGCCTGAATAAAAATACTTTCCTCTAGACAAGTGAGGAAAGTGAGTACAAGAGCTGTTTTTCTCTAAGCAAGTGAGGAAAGTAAGTACAAAAACTGTTTTCCTCTAGGTAAAGAGGAAGGTTGAGTGCTGTAGTAATTTGTAGCTTATTTAGTGCTAACAACAAGTTCTGAACAAGTGCTGAGCACGAATAAGCAAATTCAAGTGCTAAAACTAAGAATCTGTACCTGTATCTTGTGGTAGATAGGCTACCTAGTGCTTACCACTCCCACTGATAAGCTAGAAGCTTCCCTCCAACACATGATCAGGCTTTGACTACCAGTTCAGGCGCGGAAGGGACTGGACTAAGATGAGGATGATAATGAGGGGCTATTGTCTGTTCCTTCCTTTTGTGGGGGGGGGTCTAACTTCATGAGCCAGGTGAGGTCCATATGCTGCAAGCAGTCTTTATGACATCCCACCAGCATTTTCAGTCTCCCAATGTGCCCCAGACTTGGATCAAGTTGAATCTGGTGAAGGATGAAGTGGGTCCATTAGACCTGGTGAATGGGGAGAGGCAGGAGGGGCAGCTGAGGGGCAGCTACAGGAAAGGGGAGCAAAACAAAACGTAACATATTATAAATGATTTGAAGTATTACAATTTATAAATGTCATAAAAGATAATATTGAAAAATGGCATGAGTTTCTATGCTGATGTATTTAGCAGGAAATTATTTTATTTAGCAGGGCTATTGTATGTTTGTTGGTGCATTTAAAGTGCATTTTAAGCGGTAAAATCTATGTTGATATCAGTTAAAAACAATACTACCTGTTCATATTATTCTGCAGGAAATTCAGACTTAAGAATGGTAAATATAAAAAAAAAATGTCTAGGTATTAAGATTTCAATTGTATATGTTTTACTTTTGAGTGGACATTGTAAACATATATATATATTTTGTCTAGAGCTGTTTCTCCTCTTTATCATGACTCCTAGACACACATTTGTTAGACTTCCACCTGACCAATGTTATTTAGCAAGGTTATTGTATGTTCTGAGGAGCATTTAACAGCTTAATTCTAGCATTAGTTATTGGTAATTTCCTAATGTGTCACTTATTATTCCCTTAGAGGTCATCATGACAAAGCACCAGGAAAGTGAAGGAAATTAAACAGATTTCTACTCTAGGTCATTAGGAAAGTATAATGTTAGTGGCCCTTGTGAGCTATTTTAAACCTAGCCAGTTTCACATTTTGTGCTCAAAATAACCCATCCCTTTGGTTATGGATACTACCCCTAATGTGGATACTACCCCTAAATAAAGATCTGCCTAAGCAGCAGAGACCTCCAAAGCAGACACCCAAGCAACCGCTACCCCAAAACAAAACACGTGCAACACATATCTCACAAAGCCTGTGTGCCGAACAGTCACAGCCCTTAAGACTAAACAACACACCTGATACACTTGTAATAGGTGACTCTATCGTCAGGCACACTGATGTCCCGCTCACCAGGCTGAACAAGGAGAGGGTCACGGTGAGCAGCCTGTCGGGTGCTAGGATCCGCCACATAACACAAGCACTCAGTTCACTCCAAGGCAAGTACAAATATGACTCAGTCATTGTCCATGCTGGTGTGAATGACCTGAGATGTACCTCCATGGACTACATGAAAAGAGACATAAAGGAGCTCTCTGAGCATGTAGCCCAGGCCGGTATGACCCTGACCTTGAGTAGCATCTTACCCTCACCAAGAATGATGCCACAATATGAAGACAAGATGATCAATTTCAACAATTGGCTTAAGTACTGGTGTCATTCAAAGGGGATCCAATGCCTGTCAGCTTGGGATGATATGCTTGACAAGCCACGATGCTTCGCTAGGGACGGCTTGCACCTGTCAGGGCTTTCGGATATTGGCAAAGGCTCTTGCTACCCCCATAGTGCCTTTTTTAGGCAAGGCTCAAAAGACAAACCCACATCCATAGGTATCACAAGGGATAAGAAACTAAGAGTAATGCTACTCAACGCCAGAAGTCTAAACCTCAAGATGCACGCACTCGAAACTCTCCTTAGCATGGAGAACATCGATATCTGTGCAGTAACAGAAACCTGGTTCAGGGCTCCCGAGAGCACCCCAGCACTACCAGGTTATACCTCATACCATGCTTTTCGGCCCCAATATTTGGACCGAACCACAAAAGGAGGGGGAGTATCGATATTCATCAAAGATACCCACACCTCCAGGTTGGTGGCAAAGCACAAAGCATCAGAGACTATCCATGTGCAACTAACAGTGGGTAAAACTGCCTTCCAGTTTATAGCCTGCTACAGACCACCCTCCCAAACCCAGGAACCCCACTCGGCCTTCCTGAGAACACTGGAAAATATGAAGGTCTCTCCAAACACCATTATATTGGGTGACTTCAACTACCCAAACATAGACTGGGAGCATTACTCTAGATCCAACACCCTAGCCCAAAGGTTCCTAGAATTTATAAACTCAAATGCTATGGAACAACTTGTTACCACTCCCACAAGAGGGGAAAACATACTGGACCTGATCATCACCAACATGGGGACTCTATGCTCCAGACCAGAAGTGTATCCCTCACTGGTAAGATCATACCATAAACTAATATCACTGGATATTCACATCCCGACCCCACCCCCTGCCCAGAAAACCACAGTGAAAAACTTCTCTAAAGCAAATTTCACACTCCTCAAAACCGAGGTGGAATCCTTCAAAGCCCCCGGGCCTGTGGAAAATACGGCCCAGACTGCAGAATCCTTTATAAACGCATTCTATGAACACCGTCAGGAATGCATGGATCATGCGATCCCAAATAAAACCAAGACCCAATCCTCCAAAGGCAGACATCCTGTCTGGTGGACCCCAGCCATAAACAAACTATACAATAGAAGGAGGAAGCTACTAAATGATAGAGCAAAATCCCAAAAGGGAAGGCATCACTGATCAGTATTAGCAAAAACTACGGGCACTCATAAAATTGTCTAAGGCCAGCTTCGAGAGAAAAATTGCACAGGACACTAAGGATAATCACAAGGCTTTCTTTAGTTATGTTAGGAACCTGGGTGGTAATTCCCAGATATGCTCAGAATTAGTCCAAAATGACACAAAATACACTGAACCCACAGACATTGCCAACATACTAGCTGACAGGTTCAGCTTAAACTTCTCCCTCCCCACCAAAGGGCAAATATCTACCACAGCAGAGTGCTGCCCCTGTGACATCACAGATGGCAAGGTAAGAGCCGCCTGCTCCAAATCTAAAAACACAGCATCAATGGGACCAGACGGTGTCCCAGGCTGCGTCCTACATGAACTCCAAGAAGAGCTAAACCCAAACATAAAACTACTGTTCAATCTCAGCCTTACTACAGGATATGTGCCCAGAGAGTGGCGTACAGCAACAGTGGTCCCTCTCCATAAAGGTGGTGCCTCAACGGATCCTGGAAACTATCGCCCCATAAGCCTGACTAGCTTGGTCTGCAAAGCTATGGAAAGGATCATCATGGACCTCATAAATAAAGATATTGGGGACCTACAGACACTGGATCCTACCCATTTCGGCTTTGTTAAGGGCAGATCCTGCTCTTAAACCTGGTTGATTTCTTTGAAACAGTCACCAAGGCGATTGACGAGGGGAAGGTGGTCCACACAGCCTACCTGGACCTCGCAAAAGCCTTCAATACAATACCCCACTCGGGCATTATAGATAAGCTCACCAGCTTAAATATAAACCCCTATGTCACTAGATGGATTGCAAACTGGCTCAAGGACAGAACACTCATGGTTAGAATTGATGGAGCCATGTCAGACTCCAAACCAGTTACAAGTGGTGTCCCACAAGGCTCAGTCCTGGGACCTCTCTTGTTCGGTATATATTTCTCGGAGGTACAGGCCAACACGGAAGGGCTGTGGCTGACCAAGTTCACAGATGACTGCAAAATGGGCACCATAATCGACTCTCCAGCCGACACAAGCATCCTCCAAAAGGGCCTCATAGAAACAGACAACTGGTGCCAGAGCCATGGCCTCAAGCTAAATGCCAAAAAGTGTATAGTCATCCCCTTTGGCAAAAACAAAGTGCCCACAAATTACCACATAGGTGGTAATCCATTAAGTACAGAAGAAGTAATTAGGGACCTGGGGACCCAAGTTGATAGCAATCTCTCATTTGACAACCACATGGCCAAAGTGGTTAGAAAAACATTTTATATAGCCCACCTAATCATGAAGGGATTCACATCTAGATCAGGGGAGGTCATTGTGTCTCATTACTCATCCCTCATCAGGCCCATAATTGAGTACAATGCCCCTTTTGGGATGTACCTTACCAGACACCTGCAGCAACTGGAAAGACCCCAAAAGTACCTCACCAAGAGGATCAAAGGGCTCAAACAGATGCCATATGCTGCCCGGTTAAAGAAACTCCTGCTCTACTCAGTGGCATACCGCCTGTTCAGAGGCGATCTGTGCCTGACGTATAAAGCCATGTCCAACCCGGAATTAATGGACATGCTGCACCTCAAAAAATCCAAATCCCATCAAGCTACGCACTTGAGAGACTTGAACCTCAGCACTGAAATAAATAGGACATGCTGGAGGGACAGATTCATAACCCAGAGGCTCCCTTCACTCTGGACTAAAATCCCAGTCCAGGTTAGGCAGAGTCCCTCATTGACTCTCCTCAGGAGGAATCTTGATGAGTGGATGGGAGGTCGTAGGTTTACCCCGGGTATCACTTCTGTGTCACTGTTAGACAGAGGCACAGTATACTAACCTTGAAAAAGGGCATAGCAAAATAAATTTAAAATGGGTGGCGAAAGCCAAACACATTCTGGCTAGGCTTATAAATGCCCTAGGGCAGATAGCCTAGTATGAACCTATGAACCTATGAACCTATGAATGATAATAACCGGGATCATGTCTTTGATAATCTGAGGAGATGCTCTGTCCATTAGTGGTACAGGGGGCAGTCCTACGGTAACGTTTTCTGTGTCCCATCTACAGATCTTAACTTGTGCTTGAATACATTCAGAGATTAACTTTGTTTTATGTGGATGGGGGAGTCTGTTCCACAGCAGCTGTATCCTCTGCGAGATATCCCTTTTCTTCCAAACCATTATGTTGATGTTGCAAAAGAGATTTGGATCCTTGGACCAAATATATTTGATGCCATTTGGCTTGTTGATGTGCAGTAAATACATCCATCAGTAATGGGTTGGAGGATGCCTTTTATGCCAGACACGGGTCACCTCTTAGCAGTTTGTAGGATACCAAGTACAGTGACAGGGCTTTGAGTTGGTCCATGTAAGACATGTTGTTTAGGCCTTGTATTCTTTTAGTAAGGTATCTCTGTGGGAATTCTAATTGTTGCATGTGTCCGGACAGATACATGCCTAAGGGGACATTATATTCAATGACTGGCTTAATGAGGGCTGAGGAAAATGGGGGTAATGACATCCTTGGGTCTAAACACAATGCCTTCATTTATAACAAACATGCTAGACACATACCTACCAGCACCTTTGTTGTTGTGTCTATTGCTTATACAACAGGTTACGCAATATTTTTATTCACCATAACTTTGGCATGTCAGAGTTTATATAAACACTAAGCATCGTGCACATAATTGTCAGTATAACCATTACAATAACTGAGTGCATAAGATATTTAATATATATTCCATCAAATTATTAAATGATACATAAATTATTTATATATTATTTATTAGTTGATCAATTTTATATCTTAATTCTATGAGACTCTGTAATATTAATATAAATATAAATATTAGTCCATAAATATTAGTTCATCATACTGTTTAAGTAACTGA
This sequence comes from Protopterus annectens, assembly GCF_019279795.1. Taxonomy (NCBI): domain Eukaryota; kingdom Metazoa; phylum Chordata; order Ceratodontiformes; family Protopteridae; genus Protopterus; species Protopterus annectens. The sequence goes on along the minus strand of NC_056745.1, from coordinate 79,791,399 downwards.
TAATTTTACTATATTACTTACAAGTTATGTATTATTTTCATAGTATTTTAAATTAGTAACTTTTTAAATGTTGGTTTAATTAAGTATCTAAATATCTAAATACTTTGACATAGTTCTATAGTATTATTTTAAATAGATTTAACTTTACAATATATTTTTCATATATTCACACATTTTAAACTAGTTATTTTTATGTATAGTAAAAATTAACAGCTTTCATATGCATTTTTACATTCTCCAATATTTATTGAATGTTCTTTAAAATTCCTGATCGCTTGACCAGTGTTTAGTTAGCATAGTAATTTCATTTATTAGCGATAGTTATTGAAATCTGTGTTCTACCAATTTATAACCTTGCAAGTTTACTGGTGATTAAGCTTTTAATTTTCTTTATTCTTAATTGAATGTAATTTTGTTAACTTTGAACAACAATGAATATGTTATGCTGCTATATATATATTTTTTGTTTTAGATGTTCTGTTGCACATCCATTAAGTTTTGATACGCAGTTTTAGTAAGCGCTCAATTTAAATTTTTAAGAAACGCCGTTTCAGTTTTATTTTGGTTTTAAATTTACATTACAAGTTGCTGAATAATTTATTAAATATATATTTACATATATATAAGAATTTTTCATATATATATTATAACCTAACTTGTAAGGGAAAATACGGTGGATTCATACATTTAATACAAGCTTCTGAATATATGTCTTTGTTACATTATAGAACAGTCAATGTGTTTTGGACTTGTTTTGATCTTTACTTCTTTAAATGTTGATTGAACTGACTAATTAAATTAAGTTTTAAGTTAATTGTTGTGCTATTTAAACTCAGTCAGTGGGAGAAATTGTTATCTGAAGAAGCGTGGTTGTATCCACGCGAAAGCGCTTATCAACCCACTTGTTTCGTTAAATAAAAGTTTATTTTAATATAACGCTGCTATTTCTACTGGACTATTTGGCTGAATATTGTTTTTATACTTTGTTGCATCGTGGAGAGATCAGTTTCTGTTTTTACTTATTTTGGACTGTTGTTGTGTGATTACTGATCTCCTAAAGTTGCAGTTACCTCTTCGTTTTTTGAACTTCTACTTTTGTGTGGTAACTGCTCTACACGATGGATTCTCCTAATGTGGAACTTGAATACAGACCGGAGTCGAGGGACAGCATAAGTATTCCAAACGGACTACTACATTGTGTTTCTAACCCTTTATTGGCTCTAGAACTAGGTGGGTCTACTAATGATTTAATAGCCACTGTAACAGATGAAGACATAAATGATTTTCATAAAATTGTTAAAGATTTTGAGGACAAATTATACTTATTGCAAAGGTACGCCTGGCAAAGACAGCACCTTGAAGCCTCTTTACATTACCGCATTGTTCCTAGAGGCATGCGAGTATTTTGTATGCCGTCCTATGGAGATAATCATCCGACCCTCCTAAAAAAGTGGCAAGACTTAAATATAGAACAAGTTTTCAAGTACATGGCTTTATTAAATGAATATTTTTCACCACTAGAAATTAAGTTACGTGGTGAAATAGACTCTATTTATAAAAGCTTAAGTGAACGGTTCAAATCTGATTATGCCAAGAATAGACTGCAAAATATTTTTTCACAAGTCAGTTCCTTTAGTGACAAGTTAAAGCAAATGAAACTTAAAAAGTTACAAAGAGACTTTAACGATTTTCAAACTGGTCAAATCTTTGTTTGGCCAAGATATAACACAACACAAGCTCGTGAGCAGAATCCGATACCCTCAACGCATACGTTGGATGACGTCACTCGTCATGCTGCGACTGCCATGACTGCTGTGAGTTCTGTTTTGCCTTCTTCTACAGTAACTGAAACAAGTATGGTTAATACAGTGGATAATGGTATCCTGAGACCAACGGCCTTTTCTGCTACACCACCTCCCAACCAGTTGGCATTTGTCAGTACACCCAATGACACTCAGTTAGGAGCGAGACCTAAAACAGCTCAGGATGTGAACCATTTTTTTACCTTACCCGATAAAGCAACAATTTCAGGGCAGAGGTCGCTCGCAAAGCAGAGGACCGAGGAAACGGAAAATATCCGGAGAGAGGTACGGAACCACAAGAAAACAGAGAATGTGACTGACTTGTTTGTTAATCTGTCTTCTTATGTTTTGGACTCATCTGATATAAGCCTAATTAATAAGGGCTTAAACTTTATTCCTGCACAATGTAGTAATTTAACCAATAACCTATGTGATTTACGACTTTTTTGCAGAAGTGTTGCTTTGAAATTATTTTTTAAAAGTACGACTGTTATATCAGATGATGGAACTATAGAAAGTGACCCCATGCTTTTAAAACGCAAAAGTAACTTTTCACCTGCATTGTCATTTAACTTAGAGTGTTTCTTAAAAGCATGTGAAAAAGATTTCTATCACTTATTTTCTAATCATAATAAGAGGATAGCTTATGTGAATTTAACATCAAATGAAGTTAAATCCCTTAATAAGCTGAAAAAGTTAACTGACTTAACCTTCAGGCCTGCAGATAAAGGTGGGGGGGACTATTATATTAAACACCACAGATTATAATTCATTGATGTTAAATATGTTATCAGATTTGGCCACATACAAAATGATTTTAGCGAAGGAAGTGAAAAGTATTGTTACAGCTGTACATGAGACATTGCATGATCTGCTTATGTGCAGGCAGATTTCTCCTGAATTATATAATTATTTGTATATAGAATTTCCAACTATACCAGTAATAAAAGGGCTACCAAAAATTCATAAAAATGTAATTCCTATACCCCTTAGGCCCATAGTGTCAGGTAGCAATTGGGTTACTGCAACAATATCCACTGTTATTGAAAAATTTCTTAGACCTGTAGTAAATGCTGTCCCGTCCATCTTGAGAGATACCTACCAACTCTTGGAGAGTATGACTGATTTGACTCTTGATGTTACAAACAAAGAATACTTCTTAATAACACTTGATGTAAAAAAATTATTTACTTCCATCCCCAATGACATAGGACTGGAAGCTATTAGAGAACTGTTAGTTAGAGACACTACATTTTCTGGCGATAAGATAATTCTAATTTGTCAATTACTGGATTTGGTATTAAACAACAATTTATTTTTGTTTAATAATCAAACGTATTTGCAGACATGGGGGGTAGCCATGGGCACCCCCTGTGCAAATACGTACGCAAATCTGGTGGTCCTAAACTGGGAAAAGGAGTTTTAATTTAGTAATCCTAAGTTTGAAAATATTAAATTCTACAAGCGTTTTGTAGATGATGTTCTTTTAATATGGCAAGGTACATTCGGAGATTTTAAGCAATTTTTGGAGTTTTTAGAGTCCACTACAACATTTCTAAAGTTCACGATGGAAGCTTCTAACAAATGTGTTCATTTTCTTGATGTTTCCTTAATGCTTAATGAACAAGGCACAGTTACTTCGTCCTTTTTTAGGAAATCCACCTGGACTAATACATTACTTAAATACGACAGTATGCACCCTAGACATACATTCCCTGGCATCATCAAAAGCCAGTTTATTAGGTTAACTAGGTTATGTCAGAATAGTGAATCATTGAAGTTAGAAACTGAAAAATTAGAAACACTCTTTTTGAATAGAGGTTATAATGGTGACTTAATTAAAAGTATTAAAAATAGTATTCTGTATCCCTTAGCAATAGATACTCAAGGGGCTAAGAAGTTCACTTTACCTAATTCAAAACTAAGAAATAAAGCTTTGAAAGTTTCTTACATCACTAAATATACCAGTGATGTAAAATGTATAGAACACATTATACGTAAGAATTGGAATATACTCATGACTGATGCATCAGTAGCTAGTCTAGTAGGGAATCATCCCAGTTTCCTTTATAAAAATTGTCTGAATTTAAAACAGATTTTATGTAAGGACCATTTTATTATGTCCAAAAACCTTACTGGAAATACAGGAACTGTTCCCTGCGGAAAATGTAATAGATGTAATTACATCTGTTCTGCTTCATCTTACACTCATCCTACTTTGAATTTCACTTTTTATTTTAATACTTCTGCTACTTGTTTTACAAAAAAATTAGTGTATTTGGCTACTTGTACTAAATGTACTGCTTTTTACATTGGTCTTACTAAAAGGAAATTAGCAGATCGAATTTATGACCATCTATATGAAATTAAGAAATGCTCAGACACTAATGCTTTAGCCCAGCATATATCAAAACATCAAGATCATACATTCTGTTTTAGAGTGTTAGAAGCAATAGCTTTAAATCCAAGGGGTAGTGATGCCATTAACAACCTAGCTCTAGCTGAATTGAGATGGAAACAAAACCGGAAAGCAAGCAGTCCACCAGGCACCTAGAATCCCAAGTAAAATAGAAGGCACTTATTGGAAATCCTTGAACGCAACTTTATTTTTAAAACAAATAAAAGCGTTTTCGCTGCTATTCAGTGAAAGCAGCTTCTTCAGAAAACATTAGATCAATGCAACATAAAGCACCCGGCAGTTAGTGCTGGTTTAAAGGCGTGTACGTCATGACATCACTCCTGCACAGGTGAACAATTAACACTGCTTTTAAAACCAGTAGGGCAGAATATAATTAAAATAAAATATTAAGTATTAAAGGAAAACAAGCTAACAAACAAAATATATGAATAATATATAAAAATATTTTTTCTATGCTTGATGTAATATTTCCCTTCAAAAGGTCATTCAAAACCTAAGAACATTAAAATTAGTAATAGTAAATGACTTCCAAAGCAACATAACTCTCAAATTTCATGAAACACGAAAGAGAAAAAAGTATATATACATTATTATATTATTATATTATATAGTGAGCTTAACATCAATGAATAAATGGTAAAAGAGACCTGACACTGTAGCAGGTTGTTAATCAAGTTACTTAATATAACTTCTCATCTTTAACACCGCTGATATATTACAGTTATCGTTAAGGCCAGGATTATGAAAGGCATTTAGTTTTATCTGCCATTCTAGTTCACGGAGTTCTAAAAGAAGTGACAAGGGCCCCCCCCTGATACTCATTGGGATGTGGTCAATCCCCATGAAAACAAACTTGTGATCTGGAAAATTTGCTACATGTCTCATAGGGCATTTTCCTGTTTGTCATTCCTCATGGCATAGACGTGCTCGTAAATACGTTGCCGCAATTTTCGGTCTGTCTTGCCTATGTAGAATGCAGGACATGTATTGCAAAATGCTCCGTATACGACTGATTTGGTGTTACAGCTAATAGTATGTTTGATGTAATATTTAACATCATTAACTATAAAAGAAAGCCCTACTCTAACTAAGTGGCACCAATTACAAGCACCGCAAGTCACGGTGCCCTTACATTTATTAAAGTTCAATTCAGGCTTAGACTGTAACAGTTCTTTTAAGTTCCTTCCTTTTTGAAACACAACTCTAGGAAAAGGTCCCAGCTTTTCAAATAAGAGTACATCATTCCTGATAAATTCCCAGTTTTTATTCAGAATACGACAGATATTCCTAGTGTCGTTGTTAAATGTTGTAATAAAACAGGTGGTGAAACTAGATCTAAGTGAGAAACTCACCCTGACACTAGCCAGTGCATGAGTGTGGTCTTCACCAATAGGATTAAAACCCAAAGTTGGTGAATCAGGTACTTGTTCGATACATTGTCTGAGGAGTGGTTTATAAAAACCACCCGCTAACTTAAGTTCAATTTCAGTAGTAATCTCATCAATGAGTGTAGTCGGGTAACCCCTATTCACAAATTGATTTTTCAGAAAATCACATTCATCACTAAAGGTCTCTACTGAATTACACATACGGGCTGCTCTCACATATTGACCCTTTACAATTGCCCTCTTTTGTCTGAATGGATGTTGACTAGTGAAATGCAGTAAGGAGTTACAATATGTTGTTTTCCTAAACACTTTGGATATATAGGTCATGTTAGAGTAGTCCTTACTGAGCTTTACATCTAGATAATCAATCTCTACATTGGAGAAGTTAGATGTAAACCTCATACCTTTTAGAACTCCGTGAACTAGAATGGCAGATAAAACTAAATGCCTTTCATAATCCTGGCCTTAACGATAACTGTAATATATCAGCGGTGTTAAAGATGAGAAGTTATATTAAGTAACTAGATTAACAACCTGCTACAGTGTCAGGTCTCTTTTACCATTTATTCATTGATGTTAAGCTCACTATATAATATAATAATGTATATATACTTTTTTCTCTTTCGTGTTTCATGAAATTTGAGAGTTATGTTGCTTTGGAAGTCATTTACTATTACTAATTTTAATGTTCTTAGGTTTTGAATGACCTTTTGAAGGGAAATATTACATCAAGCATAGAAAACATATTTTTATATATTATTCATATATTTTGTTTGTTAGCTTGTTTTCCTTTAATACTTAATATTTTATTTTAATTATATTCTGCCCTACTGGTTTTAAAAGCAGTGTTAATTGTTCACCTGTGCAGGAGTGATGTCATGACGTACACGCCTTTAAACCAGCACTAACTGCCGGGTGCTTTATGTTGCATTGATCTAATGTTTTCTGAAGAAGCTGCTTTCACTGAATAGCAGCGAAAACGCTTTTATTTGTTTTAAAAATAAAGTTGCGTTCAAGGATTTCCAAGAAGTGCCTTCTATTTTACTTGGGATTCTAGGTGCCTGGTGGACTGCTTGCTTTCCGGTTTTGTTTTCATCTGGTTTGTTTTGCCTGATTTTGCACAGTTTGTTTGTTTCTCCATGGCTTCGGAAAGAGCCAGCAGCTCGAGGACACCTTCCATCTTTCATTCGGATGGAGACCAGCCAGTAGTTTTGCAACCTAATTCCGGTTTGGATACAAACATGATACTATTGGCTCTATCACAGAAAATTGACTCTTTACAATCTCGTATGGAGGCTTTCGAGAATCTAAGCTCTCGCAACCTGGTATCTAGTAATATTCCAGCAGGGTAGCGTTGTACTCGTACCAGCAACAATACTAGTTTTAATGGCTTTAATATCAATGAATCTAATGAGCGGCCACTCCCTTCTGCAATTAGAGACTTAGATGGAGGAAGCAATGTTTCGAACAACGGAGGAAGCATTGTCTCGAACAACGGAGGGCAACAGGGACTTAACAACAACCACAGGGAGCTTATTGGCGTTCCTTCCATTTCCCAATGGATCGACAACCTGGAAGCGTTCGTTTTTCCTCGAGCGACTACCCTGGAACGACCGGCTACGGATGGTGAGTTTAACTTAAACCCTGTTGGCTCTATTTGTGACAATCTCAAGAAGTTGGACGTTAAGCTTTTGAAATTAAAAAAACTGCAGCTGGAAGTTTCGTACTTCCAGCAATGCCTTAATGAAAATATAGTGCCTAAGGGCCTCCGCTCTGCTTTTTCTCCTTCTGGCCTCATTCAGGGGACTGCCTTTTTCACGGAACTGGTCACGCTGTTTGAAAAACAAGGTGCCCAATTGCTTGAAATGTTAATCAAGCATTATTCTTTCAACATCACTTCTCTAACCAAAGAAATTAAGATTTTGGACAACACCATTAAAACGGACATAGACTTTCTGCAATACAAATTTGACTATGACCGTATTTTTATTAGCATTGAGGGCTTGCTGACTAAACTCAAACAGAACAAAATTAAAAAACTTAATAGAGACAGGGACTCTTACTACCATCAGCAAGCTTACCCGAAACTACAAGTAGTTTCCACTGTAGGCTTGGATGGCCTTGATGGTTCTGAACCGCAGTTACATCCTCCTTGTCCTAATAATAACAGCACGGACAGGAACCAACAAAATAATAGACCTAAACGGTCTAACAGACCTAATGGGAACACTAACTTTAATAACAAGGACAGAACCAGGAGAAACAACCCTGGACCCAGTACTGGTAATGTAAATGACAGTTTTTTAGGTCAACTACCACAACGGACATACCAAACGAGGAGCAGAACTCGGAACAACTGATAAATTCTCCTAATGTTTTGGATGTGGAAAGATCTGAGACATCTAATTTATGTATTCAATACAATATAAAAGGAGACTTTAAAATTTATAACTTTTCTAAAGTTATGTTGTCAACTGAATTGATAGAAATTCTTTCTCGAGGAAACACCTTTGTACCTAGTTCTGACTGTGACCTAACAAAAACGATTATTGACCTTAAATGTTACACTAGGAAATTAAACCTAGACCTGATGTTTAACAATTCTACTGCTCTACCTAGGTCTGAGTTAAAAACTCCTAGTATATTTAACCCCCCGTTACATACCTTGCTTAAAGTCTTTGAAAATATTTGTGAGTTAGATTTTAGGGAACTAAAAAATTCTAAAAATCATTTGGGACCTAATAACTCACAAAATATTTCTAAGGAGCAGAGAAGAGCTCTATCTGATTTTAAATTATTACCAGTGAGAGTAATAAAACCTGATAAGGGGGGAGGGTTGGTCATCTTTGAAAACAGCATGTATACAGAAAAAATGCTTTCCATGTTGGACACACCTGCCTACTGTCTCTCTTCGACCAACGAAATGAATGGTATGTGTAGGAAGATCAGGGGATACCTTAGGGATATGTTCCTGGAAGGTAGAATTGATGTTGAAATGTATAACTTTCTGGACATCTCCTTCCCTAGGGTCCCCATGATGTTCGGTATACCCAAGATTCATAAGAATCTTGAGAACCCTCCGATGAGGGCATTGATAGATGGCAGGTTTTCAATGACCTACAACTGTTCCAAATTCATTGACCACATTCTGTTGAAGTACTTAAAGAAAATCCCATCTATCTGTAAGGATTCCTGGAATTTTCTTAGTAGTATCAATGACATTCCATTTAACGTAGAGCACAACTTCCTAACTATTGATGTTGTGGACCTTTATACATCTATTCCCCATCTTGAGGCTTCTGAGTGGGTTGGATTGCAGTTAAGAGATTTGGGAGCTACTAAAAATGAAGTCAGTCTGGTAACTGAATTGTTAGATATTGTCCTAGATTCCAATTTTTTCACCTTTAATGAAAAAATCTTTTTGCAAAAACAAGGCATAGCCATGGGCTCCCCATGTGGAGCCAGTGTAGCCAACATGTTCATGGCCTTTTGGGAGTCTAAACACATTATAAACAACACTAGATTTATTGACCAGATCCGTTTCTATACACGCTACCTAGATGATGTCTTTATTTTGCTTAAAGGTAACAGTTCTGAAGCGGAGTCTCTAGTCGCGTTCATGAATGACACGACTACTTTTTTGAGGTTTACATCTAACTTCTCCAATGTAGAGATTGATTATCTAGATGTAAAGCTCAGTAAGGACTACTCTAACATGACCTATATATCCAAAGTGTTTAGGAAAACAACATATTGTAACTCCTTACTGCATTTCACTAGTCAACATCCATTCAGACAAAAGAGGGCAATTGTAAAGGGTCAATATGTGAGAGCAGCCCGTATGTGTAATTCAGTAGAGACCTTTAGTGATGAATGTGATTTTCTGAAAAATCAATTTGTGAATAGGGGTTACCCGACTACACTCATTGATGAGATTACTACTGAAATTGAACTTAAGTTAGCGGGTGGTTTTTATAAACCACTCCTCAGACAATGTATCGAACAAGTACCTGATTCACCAACTTTGGGTTTTAATCCTATTGGTGAAGACCACACTCATGCACTGGCTAGTGTCAGGGCGAGTTTCTCACTTAGATCTAGTTTCACCACCTGTTTTATTACAACATTTAACAACGACACTAGGAATATCTGTCGTATTCTGAATAAAAACTGGGAATTTATCAGGAATGATGTACTCTTATTTGAAAAGCTGGGACCTTTTCCTAGAGTTGTGTTTCGAAAAGGAAGGAACTTAAAAGAACTGTTACAGTCTAAGCCTGAATTGAACTTTAATAAATGTAAGGGCACCGTGACTTGCGGTGCTTGTAATTGGTGCCACTTAGTTAGAGTAGGGCTTTCTTTTATAGTTAATGATGTTAAATATTACATCAAACATACTATTAGCTGTAACACCAAATCAGTCGTATACGGAGCATTTTGCAATACATGTCCTGCATTCTACATAGGCAAGACGGACCGAAAATTGCGGCAACGTATTTACGAGCACATCTATGCCATGAGGAATGACAAACAGGAAAATGCCCTTGCGAGACATGTAGCAAATTTTCCAGATCACAAGTTTGTTTTCATGGGGATTGACCACATCCCAATGAGTATCAGGGGGGGGCCCTTGTCACTTCTTTTAGAACTCCGTGAACTAGAATGGCAGATAAAACTAAATGCCTTTCATAATCCTGGCCTTAACGATAACTGTAATATATCAGCGGTGTTAAAGATGAGAAGTTATATTAAGTAACTAGATTAACAACCTGCTACAGTGTCAGGTCTCTTTTACCATTTATTCATTGATGTTAAGCTCACTATATAATATAATAATATAATAATGTATATATACTTTTTTCTCTTTCGTGTTTCATGAAATTTGAGAGTTATGTTGCTTTGGAAGTCATTTACTATTACTAATTTTAATGTTCTTAGGTTTTGAATGACCTTTTGAAGGGAAATATTACATCAAGCATAGAAAACATATTTTTATATATTATTCATATATTTTGTTTGTTAGCTTGTTTTCCTTTAATACTTAATATTTTATTTTAATTATATTCTGCCCTACTGGTTTTAAAAGCAGTGTTAATTGTTCACCTGTGCAGGAGTGATGTCATGACGTACACGCCTTTAAACCAGCACTAACTGCCGGGTGCTTTATGTTGCATTGATCTAATGTTTTCTGAAGAAGCTGCTTTCACTGAATAGCAGCGAAAACGCTTTTATTTGTTTTAAAAATAAAGTTGCGTTCAAGGATTTCCAAGAAGTGCCTTCTATTTTACTTGGGATTCTAGGTGCCTGGTGGACTGCTTGCTTTCCGGTTTTGTTTTCATCTGGTTTGTTTTGCCTGATTTTGCACAGTTTGAATTGAGATGGATCCTAAGGTTCAATGCCCATAATTATCCAGGCTTAAATACCTCTGTATCCATCAAACCTATTTTGAATAATAGGAAACGTTGATAAGATTTTATTGAAAACTCCAAGATTTCTTACTTTTTATCTACAGTCACATAAAGATATATAAATATATATATATTTTTTCATATATTTTTAAATACTTTTATGTATATAATATATATATATATATTATGCATATTTATTCTATATATATATATATATTAACTAGTTTATCACTATTTTCTATGCATTATTCCACAACAGTTTCTAACTTCAGCTTAGTCTTAATTTCAGCCAAATTTTAAATTGTCTTATCCAGTAGATATTTTATTTTAAAAATTTTTTTATTTATTATTTTATATTTTTTAGTTTAATATTTAACTTATATTATTCCATCAAATTATTAAATGATACATAAATTATTTATATATTATTTATTAGTTGATCAATTTTATATCTTAATTCTATGAGACTCTGTAATATTAATATAAATATAAATATTAGTCCATAAATATTAGTTCATCATACTGTTTAAGTAACTGATAATTTTACTATATTACTTACAAGTTATGTATTATTTTCATAGTATTTTAAATTAGTAACTTTTTAAATGTTGGTTTAATTAAGTATCTAAATATCTAAATACTTTGACATAGTTCTATAGTATTATTTTAAATAGATTTAACTTTACAATATATTTTTCATATATTCACACATTTTAAACTAGTTATTTTTATGTATAGTAAAAATTAACAGCTTTCATATGCATTTTTACATTCTCCAATATTTATTGAATGTTCTTTAAAATTCCTGATCGCTTGACCAGTGTTTAGTTAGCATAGTAATTTCATTTATTAGCGATAGTTATTGAAATCTGTGTTCTACCAATTTATAACCTTGCAAGTTTACTGGTGATTAAGCTTTTAATTTTCTTTATTCTTAATTGAATGTAATTTTGTTAACTTTGAACAACAATGAATATGTTATGCTGCTATATATATATTTTTTGTTTTAGATGTTCTGTTGCACATCCATTAAGTTTTGATACGCAGTTTTAGTAAGCGCTCAATTTTAATTTTTAAGAAACGCCATTTCAGTTTTATTTTGGTTTTAAATTTACATTACAAGTTGCTGAATAATTTATTAAATATATATTTACATATATATAAGAATTTTTCATATATATATTATAACCTAACTTGTAAGGGAAAATACGGTGGATTCATACATTTAATACAAGCTTCTGAATATATGTCTTTGTTACATTATAGAACAGTCAATGTGTTTTGGACTTGTTTTGATCTTTACTTCTTTAAATGTTGATTGAACTGACTAATTAAATTAAGTTTTAAGTTAATTGTTGTGCTATTTAAACTCAGTCAGTGGGAGAAATTGTTATCTGAAGAAGCGTGGTTGTATCCACGCGAAAGCGCTTATCAACCCACTTGTTTCGTTAAATAAAAGTTTATTTTAATATAACGCTGCTATTTCTACTGGACTATTTGGCTGAATATCGTTTTTATACTTTGTTGCATCGTGGAGAGATCAGTTTCTGTTTTTACTTACATATTTAATATATACACATGTATATATGACTCAACATTTTTAAGGCAGAGATGATGTAATACTACAATGTATAATACATTAGCAAAAGAGAAAACGAATTTGCAGTTGGTTATTGCTCACAGTAACATTGCTATTATGTGCACTATATAGTCAGTGCTGTATAATGGCGCATTCATACTTCATTTATCATTATTATATTTATTTACTTACTTATATTGGACTATGCAATATACATGTGTCGTCCAGCCTCACAATTTTTCATATAGTCAGAATCATACCACAGGTGTATAAGTTGGAATTTTTTGAAAGAGTGCATGCTGGGTTACATATTCTCTAACAGAAATGTTAAGTAGGACACCCAAGTTTCTAGCATACTTGGTGCCAAATTTTCTTCTGTGCTTTCACCATTCCAGATAAGTATACATGCATTATAAATCTTCATTACAAGTCAGGAGGCGTGCTGGTAATAGAGGCAGTGGAGGAATCAGCAGCTTTGTATGCATTCAGGAAAAGTGTAGTTTTGGACCAAACTTCAAATGCCCCTCAGTTTCTTACACATTAGCATTTATTAGGCTAGCATTTATCTTCCTAACAAAACTAAGCTTGTAATGGTCTGTAATAGAAAGGCCATCCTTGAAAATGAATTTTAAGAGTTTAAGAGGTATGTCATTATTAGTTAAAACAATAGTATCTAATCAACTTATTTTTAAAGAAATTCAGACTTGAGTGGTAAATAACAATTGGATATTTTTATTTTTGAGTGGACATTATCAATATATTTCTTGTCAAGGGTCATTTCTCATCTTCAGCATAGCTACTGGTGGAAACATCAATTTATTACTGATTACCTGCACATGTAGGCTTGAACACCAGAAGCAACCTTTGTTTAAAATGGCACACATGATCATTTGTTGGTAGCAGCTTGCAGTTTATATCTTACATGCTTTTCTTTGATACTTTTTTACTTATGTTAGCAAAAAAAGAAAAATGTGTTTTGTTTGTAGATTTCTACCTGAACAGTGTAAGAAACTTCTACCAACTGGTAGAATAAAATAAAATAACATTTGTCATAAAATAAAATAAAATTAGTCATATAAACAATGTGGCAATTTTCTAAGTTCCAGTGCACTTTTAATTGAACAGTAGTAGTTTAGTCCAAGTGTCATGTGGCAATTAAAGCTGAACTCTTTTAGGAAGCCTGGACTAAACTACAACTGTTCAATTAAAAGTGCACTGGAACTTAGAAAATTGCCACATTACTTACATGACTAATTTTATTTTATTTTATTTTATGACTAATTTTATTTTATTTATTTTATTTTATTCTACCAGTTGGTTTTAAATACCATTTTAAATCAGTTGTAAAGTGTATATTTTGTTTCCATCATCTTACATACATTTTTTTCTTATTTTTCTTTTTTCTTTTTCTGGTTCTTTTTTCCACTTTATTCAAAATGATGTGTAATAACAATACTAACTAATTATACAACTATATATATTTTTATAGATAGTTTATGGTTCTTTTACACAGACCAGAAGAAGTCTAGAAGGACGAAAGTGATCTTTGTTAACAATAGGTTATGAAAATAGAAATTAATTTTTACATGCAAAATGTATATGTATATATTTATATATATTTTTGATTGCCAAATGGACTAAGGTTGATATATTTCCAGCCATGTAGTATATTGTCTTGGATAAAATCACAGACTTAATAATCTGGTTAAATAAGAGGTACCACATCATTATAAATTTTATTTAAAGTACATAAGGGTTATATTATTATAACAGCTACTAAGTAGGGCAGGACCAGCTCGAATGTCACACTGATGGGGGGAGGGATGTGAATTTAACATGTGTACCAATAACACTTTGTTTTATAGCACAATAAACCACTCCCTTGCCTGATAAAAAGTATATATTTAGAAAGCTTGTGAGGAAATTATTACTCTATTTTTGTTTTACTTGGATCGCTTGTCTGTGTACTTAATAAAGGATTTTCAACTGGAAACAGACTGCCTGCCTTGCTTGGATTACTTTTGAATACTTAGTAATGCTGTACAATTATATATTTTCTATTATTATTTTTTGTTTTGTTTTGTTTTGACTTAAGTCGAGTTTAAGTTCGCTACTTCTACTACCATTGTCTGATCTGATTAATATACAGTGATTAATTAGAGATATATGGACTGAAAATCTTCCACACAGAGAAGTTTCTTACACTGTTTTGTTTTTGGACCCACTACACTTGTTTAGTGGGTTGTTTTGAGACTTCAGGGATACCACGGAGATTACTTGTTTTTTAGATTTCTATCTGACTGACCTCCACAGCAGTGGATATGGCAGTTATCATATTTTGGTGTTACATTTCTACTGGTACATTTCAAATGACCATTGTTAATGCTACAATGTATTTGTTAGATTTAGGATATTCTCAGTAAATTCACTATGGTACATTTAGGTAGAATAAGGCCTGAAAATATATGCATTCAGTTTCAGACAAAGACAGTTTGTTAGAAAGGAAAGATAATCATGAAATGTGCAGAAAATACAAACATACAGAATGTTCCTTTCTCAAGGGAAAGATACAAATAGACAAGTAAACTTCCAGACTCAGATCAGTTTAAATCTAGTAATAAATATATTTATGTAATCAGGTAAAGATTGTATATATTTCATACAGAAATTATAGTTTACTAAGCACACCAGATCACATTACAGCCAGCTTATCAAATTAAATTAAGGACAATACTGTATGCCATAAGTCAGTATGGTGAAGATCAATTTAATGCATTTACTGTTTTTACTATTTATCCAAGAAAATGGTAGACAGTAATGATAAATTCTTGCAGCATTCACTAGTATTAAAACGTTAAATTACATCAGCTAAAGAAATAGCTATGGTAGGACAGTGGGTGGAGTTTCACTCACAGAACAGTATGTTAAAATCTGAGTGTCATAAGAGTAAATGTAAAAAGTTCAACAGTTAATATTAATTGTATATACGTGCAAAAGTGCACATTGTTAAATTACTACTTTTCTTTAAAGTTATCAATTGCTTACAGACTTTCAAAAGTTTATTAGCAGCAAATGTTTATTTTCTGCAGAAAAAATGTAAATAAAATCAGGCAACAAGCACTGCTATCAGAATATAATTGTTAAACAATGCGAATGCAATTTTAAGGACCTGATACTAAATGCAATCAAGAACTATAGGCACCCAGCCTTGCACAAGAAATGAAAAAAAAAAAAATTAAAAGGCCTAGATATAAAAAGGACACTTCGACATTAAAGCAGGCTTTTCTTTACCTCATCAGTGACTGGGACAATGCAGAGTAAAATTTGACAAGAGCTGTGGTGTAGAAGTTGACTGTCTATGTGTTTCAGTTGTTTCTTCAATGTTTGTTTACAGTTAAAATGTGTGAGTTAAAGCAAGTATGTATGTTTTCAGTTATATAACAGCACTAGTTTCAGTTTATGTTTTTTTCTATGTTCAGGCAATACTAACAAAAAATATTAATAGTTTAGTCTCCAGAATATAACAATAACATGTTTCAGTTTATTTTTTCTCTGTGTTATAGGTAACGCTGTCAAATGTTCTCAGGTTTTCAGACAATTGTACAACAGTACTAGTTTTTAGTTTATCTATCTTCAGACAATACTGACAGGGAAAGGTACTAATAGTTTAGTTTTCAGAATATAACATTTACCAGTTTTTAGTTATGCTTTTATCTGAGTTTAGGTAACATTGGCAAAAGATATTCCTTTAGTATTAGTTTGGTTAGTTTCTAGAATATACACAGCTATTTTAAAGGTTCAGTATAAATATGTATGACATTTCAGCCAAGTTTCAGAATATGACATTCATACTCAGTTATGCGTTCAGTATAGCACATTTCAGTCAAATTTCAGAATATAATAATAATATTCAGTTACTTCACATTATTCAATTAGTTTTAAGGGTAAAGTAACAAAATTACATTATTCAGTCATTAGTTAAGGGTAAAGTGACATAATTATTTGTAACAGTCATTTTACTTCATACATTTCTACTATCCTTCACATTATTCAAGTGACACCATTATTTATTATAGGCATATTAAGATAAGTTATCTAAAGAATAAGTAGTAATAGTTATTCAATATACTCAAGGCATAACAGAGCAGGCTTAATGTGTTAATTCATTTACAGATTACAGTGCACTTTACATAATTATTGTACATTAGTCAGAAAATGAAAAGGTCACTAACAGAAAATGCAAAGGTATATACCTGAAATACAGAAAGCATATGTTTTAGCAAACTATTATAGCTCATAAACATTCATAGAATATTTCAAACACAAATTTAGAAGGCAGACATCTTTTACAGCACATAAAAGTTAAAAAAAGGTAAGTAGCATTATTAGCAAATCTAGATGAGAATTTATAGACACAAGTTAATACAATACATGGCAATTATGTTTCAAGACCAATTATAAAGTTATCCCTTTAGTAGTGATTTCAGTCTTCAGAAAATAACCAGCATGCTTGATAGGCTATACAATAAAAAAGAAAATTGATTAACTAATACAACACTTAAAAATTTAAATCTATGAACAACAGGGAAAGGTTTTATTTGCTATAAGAGATAAGCATCATGGTACACTAAGGAACCAGTTCATACGGTAAAAAACATATACAATAGACAGTGTAATTTTACCAATACAGCATACAGAGATAGGGAAGAAAAATAGACAGGGTTAACAGTTTGTAATCTGTCTAACTTAAATGAAGATTCACAAAAACAGGTTATGGATGTGTATGGCATTTTAATCAGCTTTAAACACCACAGAATTAAAAGACATTCATTTTCAGAATAATGTGCAGGTTTTGGATATATAACTCATACCTCAGAATTTATTCTTAAAGACTCTAAAGACTATGAATCTAGGTAATATGGAAATTAAATCATAAAGTTAACAGACGTCAAGCCAGCCTAGTGGTCAAAATTAAAATTGCAAGTTTATTTACCAAATAAAGAACATTTCTTTTCAGATTATGAGTCAGGTGGCATAAAGCTGTATACAGTAGTTAGCAATACAGATGTAAGGTAACTACAAAAGTAGGTCCCTGTAAAACTTTCATCAGGGACCTCAGGGGGAGCTGTTAGTGTTAGGGTATTCTCAGTAAATTCACTATAGTACATTTAGGATTTTAGAATAAGGCCTGAAAATATAGAGTCAGACATATATGCATTCAGTTTCAGAGACAGACAGTTTATTAGAAAGAAAAGATAAGCATGAAATGTGTAGAAAATACAGAAATACAGACTGCTCCTTTCTCAAGGAAAAGATACAATCTTGCTAGCTACAGAATGTTCCTTTCTCAAGGGAAAGATGTACATAGCAATGGAATGCTAGATAAAGAGGCGATTGCAAGACCAGGCATGGAAACCAAAGTAACCAAGGCTAAGGAGGAGTGTAAAGCATTGCAGGACTTTGTTATTATTAAAATATAATGCAGATACAATTAGGGAAGTCAGTTAGTTCAGCCTGACATACAGAAAATATTAAATATCCAGCATTTTAGAAAGGAAGCTACAGTATAGACACTCAAGCCCAAGTACAGAAGACAAGTCAAATAACGACTGCTTCAGTTTACATTATTCAGGACAATCAGTATATATGTGCAGAAACTTTGGATATATTTAACAGCACTATTACTAGCCAGCATCCCAGTGTTTCTACAGACTGTTATTGTTTATCAGTGCTGTTAATGAAGACAGTATTTGGATATTGTGAACATCTAATAAAGCCTTATTACATGAAATACAGTGTTTGGAGAATTCATTCTGAAAGTACACAAGACTAGTCCATAAAGGCGAGACTAGCACCTGTGCAGCATGAGTTTGGGTAATTAACAGATAAAGACTTTTATTCCAGAGTCATTTCAGTTGCTTCCAGTTAATTCCAGTATAGTACAGTCTCATCAATTCTTTCAGTATTAAATAGTAAAATTTGTGTTATCTCCATTATACATCAGTGCTGATATTTGATTTTTAAATAACTTTTTTTTTTTGGGGGGGGGTCTTAACTTAGTTGTAATCACAGTGAACAATAAACATGTTTAACTTGTTTGTGTGCATGTTGGATACAGGCAGTCACACATAATTGAGCTCAGAGCCATCCTGTGTATATGTTATACATACAATTATATGTGTCTGTTTTCTGTCTCATCTCATACATGGATATGGCACTCAAAACAAAATTTGTAGCCTGCAAATCACCATATAGTGATGCAGAAAATGAGGTCATTATTTATGTTACCATGGAACTTATCTGACAGGAAGAAGTAAAATTGACCTGTCTGCCTGAGACAGAATATGGCAACAGATGGTTGATTATATTAATAATGTCAGAGGGCATGGAAGAACTTACTTTCAGACACAACATGAGGCAAGTAAAATGATAACCTCTGCCTGCCATAGGGAGGGCTGTTGCAATTGCTTGAGAACAGGTGGCTATGGAGGGTGGCCCTACTGCTAAACCACCACTAACTGAAACAGAGGAGTTCCTGTCCACTGTCAGAGATCCAGATAGTTCAGCAGAGGGTTCCATCAGAATTCTTGATGCTGTTGCAGATGTGGATGACAGATCCAGAGTGTCACAAGCTGACCTTCCAGGTATGCAATATATATATATATATATATATATATATATATATATATATATATATAGAGAGAGAGAGAGAGAGAGCTGTGAGTCAGACTACAGTCACACAGAAATGGCTGAGTTTGCTTTGGAGTTGGGTAGGGGAAATCCATTTGTTCACTAAGTTTTTGTATGCGAACATTTTAGTCTGCACCTCTGAAGGGGATTGCTCTCTTTTTTCTTATTTAATTTGTGTTGTGATATGTAGCAGACTCCTTTCCTTTTCGTTAGTCACATACAGGCACTTCTGGATTGCAGGCTACCAGCCCACCTGCACATGGTAAACACATATTTTTGTTACTACTGTATATATGGTAGATTCAGGTCTATATGAGAATAAAGTATGTTCTGCTTTAGTATCTGTTAAACATTTTAACATACCTTTCTTATAAGCAAAATATGTGATTAATTCTGTTCTCCATTTTTCTTTTGCTGTGTTTATTGCTTGTTATCATAGGTGATCCCAAGAGTGGCATTGTGGAACTCCTATCAGTTGATGTTGAAGTATCGGTAGTCTCTGATGATGATGGTGGAGATGAAGAGGCTTAGTCTGGAGGTGCAGATGGTCAGTCTGACACTGAGGTTGTGATGCCCACCTCACCTGCCCATATTTCAGACACAGTCGGTATGTCTACACATATCAATGGCACATAGACTTCAGATATAGGACAGGTTGAGGGAGACACAGTTGATCAGGCTAGTGTGGTGACTCTGGGTGCACAGCCAATTGCTTCTTTTGGTAGCCATTGTGAGGGTGTGGTGCCACACAGAAGGGTTGGTAAGGGTGCTCAGTGAAGGCCAGCTTTCCACTCTCTTTCTGATGCTGGTGTGTCATTTGGTGCCACCATACATTTGAGTAGGGCCATAGTGGAGGCACAGGCACATTGTGCCACCATACATTTGAGTAGGGCCATAGTGGAGGCACAGGCACATTCCACCACGACCATGGAAGAGATAGTGTGAGTACTATACATTGTGCATTTTAATGTGAGTGACTCCCTCAACCATGTGGACAACTCCTTAGCCAGGATGAATGACACACTGGATTGGGTAGTATCTGTTATAGAACTTCTGTTGGGAGAGGGTGGACATCAACATGGCTGGGAGCCATTGCATCCTCTGGTGTTAGACATGGGCATGCAAAATCCTGCTCCTACAGTGACACTACATCCACTGCTCCATCAGTGATTGCATTGTCCACACTCAGACATGGTAGGCCATGGGGTCATGCTCCTAGATGTAGTCAATAGGAGAGCTCATCCAACAGACATCCCTCATGTTCAAGTAGCCCACTAACCTTTAGACAGGGCAATGGATGTAGCAATGCAATGCTTAGCTGAAGTGTTTTTTGTGGTCGGGGGCTTTGATAGTGAATTGAGTACTCTATCATATATGGCTCACACCTGTCTAAGATGCCAGGGCATAGTGCTATCACAGTGCTTGATTGTGTTCATGCAGTGACATGCAGTGCAGTCACAGACATAGAAAAAAAAAAGTTTTTCATTTGCCCATAGCACTTCACACACTTGCAGACTATCTAAACAGTACTATTGAGTGATATACATCTATTCCAAACCCTAAATACTGTATATTCTGGAATATGTGTTTCTTACTTGCACACACCCATTTCTTTGGTGTCAGCTTTGCCTTTCTATCCCCCCCACACTCACACACACACACCCTGTGGAACTGATTGTATATATCCCAATGCACACAATGGAATACTAATACTTGCTTATTCACAAGTTTGGCTTTATCAATATGATTTGCAGAAGAAACGTAGATTTCTTGTTCATACCCATGTGTGAATGCTTGCTTCCATAGTCATTTAACCTCATTGTATTTCAGTTAGTATTGTCATAGAAGCACTGGAAGCATTAAGCACTGCAGTCGTGTTTCTTTGTATAATTGTGCAAATGTGGGTATCATTGACCTGATCAATGTTTTATAGATGATGGTCAATAGAAATGCTTGATGCACAGTTTTGTTTGTGACACATAAGTGAATATAGCCAAAATCTGACAGAGAAGATATTACTGACACAACTAAACCTTAGAGAAATGGTCTGCTTAGGGGCATATTACATATTTCCATATGAGAGTAATCAGTTCTATAACATATGTTTTTTTTTTCATTACAGGTTCCACATTTACCTTGTTATTAGTGCAGGTACAGATTGTGTCCTGGGGGTTGTCCCTGTCTGCTGCCATCAGAAAACAGCATGGTTAAGTAAAGGTTGGGCTGATTGAAAGGTATCAGCTGTCCTCTTTGCATGTGTGTGGGATCTTAGGCTAATGCTAGATAGTAAGTGTGCTTGCTATTCTTTGCTTATTTAGCCAAATTTAGGGCATACTGTGCATGCCTCCGTCTGCCAGCACCTTTTGTAGCTGGTGGCTCTCCCTCAGAGTCCTCATCTGTACTTGCTTCTGCTGTCCCTGACTGTGCCCCCCCCCTTGCTGTCCTTGCTGAAGTTGTTTCCTGAGTATTATATTGTGTAACATTACACAAAGTGTAAGTACTTCAGCAGACTTGCCCTGGTCTTAATGTACTGCACCTCCTGATGTGTCTGGATAATGGAACCTAGATTTCAGCAATTCAAACACATATTCTATGATATGCTTAGTTTGAGCATGGGCCTCAATGTATCCTTGCTGAGTGGGGCTGTGTGGATTTCTCATGGGTGTCATAAGCCAGGGCTGCAGTGCATAACCTGCATCTCCCACTAGATGCCCTTGATTAATGTCAATCCTGGCAAACCTGGTGTACAGCTCATAAGTCTGCCATATGTGTGCCTGGTTTACCTGCACAGACATTTTAAGTGATCCCTTGGGAACTACAGACAACCTGACAGTTTATCAAGTAGAAACCTTTTCTGTTGATGTACCTCCTTCTCTGTTCCCCAGGTGCAATCTTCATTTCTATGCGTGTGCAAATTAGGGCCCCCAACACTTCAGGGAAATGTGCTATTGCATATAATTCCTGCATGGTTCTTACTCTCTCCTGTGGAGTTTGTCGGAAACAGATATGCTCCCTTGCATGTAGCAGCATTGCATTTTAAAACTGATGTGATATTCTAGAGGGTGTTACCTTTGACACCATTAATATCCCCCCTGTGGGTCTGTGGAAAGTACCATTTGCTAGTATACATAATGCTAAACATATTTGCGTGATTGTATATCTGAAGAAGCGTGGTTGATCCACGCGAAAATGCTTACTACTTCTATATTTGTTTTGTTTAATACAACATTCATGATTTCATGCCGTGCTTGTCACTTGCCCGTTTTATGAATCTGTTTCACTTTGTTGGACTGGGAGCTTGACTTTACCTAGTACAGTGGATTTGTTATCATTTGATAATGCTAAACATATTTTTGTTTCCACTGGGATGGGTTCTCTATGATCTCCTTGGGGCTGGGGGGAAGGGCAGAGATTGCATATCTTCTCCAATGTTTCTCTGTTCACTGTGTATCTCTCAACAAATTCTGTGTCATATAGTCCATGATAAATGAAATAGGGTCTAAACACCCTTCTTCGTCATCTTCTTGACCATGGTCTGGCAGCATCAGTACCCTAATTTAAAGCCTGTTGCACATACAGCATAATAATAGCAGAAGCAACACCTAATATGTTTTTTTCTAAGTGCAGTAGTGCCTATATTGCAAAAAGTTTGTGTATATGGCAAAAGGTTACGCACTGAGTGTACATGATTGTTTTATAGCTTCCTGCATAGCCCTGCCATGTTGGATTGGTTAAACAGCATGTATTTCAGCTCATTATGCTTTTATTAGTATATTCTGCTGTTAATCTGTGTTTGGCAGCTCTACACATCATGTAGAGATGCTTAATGAATACCAAATAACAAGCTATGGTGTTGGTGGCATGCAGCACCACCAACTCAATCGCTACACTTCATGTAGCTGTTAACGAATCTGGCCCAATATCTTGGGAGGGTTTGAATCCTGACATTCAATGATAAACTCAGCTTCAGTTTTATTCTGGTGTATACTTGTGAAGCACCTTTTATAAAATCAAAGTGAAGTGCATAGGATTATAAACAATAAAATAAAAAGATGAGCTAAGATTTGAAATGTTACCTCAGCCAAATGGACTTTGAGCAGATAGGTAAAAGCCCTAGAACAAAACATGCATGCAGTTAATAAAAATACAAAAGAATAACAAAAAACGATATTGAAAATTGTAAAATGTCAAAACTGTATTAATATGAAAGCCCGTAAGTTAAAAAAAATCATACTAGTATGAAAAGGCATAACTCAGAGGTCCAGAGTCTGTTTCAGAAACAGCAAGTCAGAGATTTATGAAGCAATATGTAACTATAGCAAACCAACAGATGGAAAACAGTTTAGAATATGCAGCTACAATTACTATAATGCACCAACTTAGTCTGTAGGACAGGATACATTGCATGCTGTTTTTTTTTTTTTTTTTTTTTTATTCATTTAACACTTGTTAATTGGTTAGGTGAAGACATCCAAGGACCCTTTTCAGTCATGATCCAGGCGAGAAATGCCAGACAATATAACTAATCATACAACATAATGCAAAACGTTTTGCATTGAAATTTACATTGACATTGGCCATAACACAGCTGCAGATAGCACAATACTGAGTTTACATTTATGAACAGATTACGTTGAATTTACCTTTAGTTACAGTTCAATACTGACAGATCAAATTAGCTTAGAGTTCAATTCCAAAGAAGCATTCCAACTAATATGATAAGAGATGAATTTATAGTCAGTAAATGGAATCCAATTGTTCCTTACCTAACAAGGTGTTCTAGCCCACTTCTCTGAAACAATTAAAGGAATGCTGCTTGAAGATAGTACATTTGTTGACTTGTCTTATTTCTTGTGGGAGTTTGTTTAAACTCTATGGTGCATTTTTAGAGAAGGCTTTTTCAGTAGTGGCTAATTTGTAAGGAATGCTAGCAAACTAAGTGCTCTCTATATTTCTAAGATAATTACAATCTCTATTAAAGAGTGTGGTGTTTGAAGGTGGACAATAGCCATTATTATGAAGCTTATAAGTAAGGGTGGTGAGCAGCAGAATATTTCTTGCTGAAACTGCAAGCTGTGAAGCATTCTTTGTTGTAGTGCAGTAATGTTATCCATTGTTAGCTAGGATGATGAAACATCATTGAGGATTGGATGGGAGTTAGGAAATTCACCCCAGGGATCCTGTCAGTCACCCTGCTAGACAGGGGTCCAGGGAAGTAAATACTGTAGGAAGAAATATCCAGGGAATTGTTATGGTTAGGCTTGTATAGGCCCTAGGGTCGATAGCCTAGTACCAACCTATGAACCTATGAGGCAGTATTCATAGTCCTGCCTCTGTTAGTGTCGCTCTTTGCAGATTAATGCTCTGCACAATGTTATTATGCAAATAAGGTCAGCTGCAATCTTTGTGATGACTACAGGAACCCAGAGGCATTTTATTAAACATGCCTCTCTACACTAAAAGCATAAAGTAGTTAAGGCGTAAGCATTATGGAGATACCTGTTATGAGGATAAAGCACCTTATGCACTGACGTTTATATCTATGAATCAAAGTAAAACACCAAAGTGCCTCATTTGCATACAAAATGCATAACGGACTTTGATTTTATGCGAGTAAGTATCAATGTACCTGGGGATTACTCGAGTTAGGGGTAAATTAATTAGCTGACTGGAAGGGAAAAAATTAAAATTTACTAGAAAACTGTTTAAAAGGAGATACGATCATACCTCTCAACTCTACAGATTTTCTCAGAATGTTTGGATTTTTGCCTCATATTTTGGTCTGTTTTTCATAATATTGTGGTTTTATAGCAAACCATTGGCAAATTATTGAGCATTAAAGTCAGAAATTAATGACTGATATTTGAGTTTCAGACTTTATAACCCTCAAAAATTCATGCTATAGTAAAAACCTGTTATTCATTCAATTTTCTAAGTTTGTAAGAGCAATATTTAAAAAGTGCCCTTCTTTTTGGGCCTTTGTCCCCCCATTATTGACTGCTTTTTCCATATTTCTTGCTCTAAGAGGTTGAGAGGTATGGATACGATTATTGACTTCACTTCAAGAAATACTTGTTTTATTGCCATCCATTTTGTGCTTTTGTATACATGGTCAAACAACTGAAGGGGTTGCTGCGGAAAATTATTTTATATTGGAGTCGGTCCTTGTGTGCATATATGGTCAAACTAATGAAGGAGTTGCTAAGGAAACAATTTTGTATTGGTGTCATTTAGTTCTTGTAAATACATGGTCAAACTACTGAAGGGATTGCTGGGTGCAAGTTCATGGATTGCAAAGTATATCAGCTCAGAAAAGCAACAATGCTTTTAATAACAGATGTACATATGGCATGGGTATTTTACTACGAATCATAAGAAGACTTCATCAGCATATGTTGCTTTACACAGTTTCTCATTTACATCTCATTATGCTTAATTTGTTTACACTAAATTGTAGGTATTGTCTGCTACCACAACTAACCTATGAATCATGGCCTGCTTACGCACAATCATAAAGATTTTGGATACCCTATCATGTTCACACAACGATAATGAATGCTTGGGATAGCATTTTATTCTCATTCGTCTGTAATAATGTGATATTAGCAGCTGAGTTTGCAACAACAATAAGGGAGAGTCTGTATTCTGTCCTAGAAATGAGCGCATTTATAGCTACGCAATGTCTTGCTTCTGAAGTGAGGAGATTCAACATTTTATTGACTGTTTTAAGTTGTACTGGTGACTTAACTTTCCAACCTGGGCTGACCCTCTAATATACTTATTCCTAATCCTATCTATCCTCATTACACCCAGTGCAAATCTTAACATCTTCAGCTCTGCCATGTCAAGCTCTGACTCCTGCCCTTTTGTCAATGCCACTGTCTCCAACCCATATAACATAGCTCATCAAATGAATCTGAAAAATCAAAGCAATCAATCAAGGAAAATCTCATATTCTTAGAGGCTCATAATCTTAAAGTAAGACAAGATTGTAATCCACGTTTGTCCTAGATACACTGACACCATTTTGGATAAACATCAGAAGTGGGCTGCAGACATTGTAGAAGTGGGTCAGTTTTTCTTGGAAACCATTATTCATGGTGATGAAGTCAGACAGAGGTATCCACAGTCGCAAGTACTATTTACAATCACCAGGGAGCTATCGGCCTCTCATATGTGGTTACAATCTTGTTGATTTCTTTTTTCTAGGCATTTAATTTATTAATTTACCATTTGTTAACTGAGCTGGTGTGTTGATCGAGGTGGACCATTTTCAGGCTCAGCCTAGGAAAGGTGAATAGAAAGTAATAGTAGATGAAGATGTTTACAGGACAGAAGAAGGGCACAAATACAGCATTATGCATCTAAAATACTATAACAACATTGAATAACTCTAAAATAATAGGAAGAGGCTATTAATTACAATAGCCAGTATGCAAAAAAAATATAACAACATATTAGAAATCTGTATAACAAAATAGTAATCTATCTAATATCAATGTATATAAATAATATTTAGGAGGATGCAAGAGAAAGGAGAGAGAGAGATAAGAGTTCATCTAGCTAGGTTGTCTTAGGTTCATAGGTTTATAGATAGGTACTAGGCTATCGGCCCTAGGGCCTATACAAGCCTAGCCATAACAATTCCCTGGCTATTGCTTCCCACAAATATTTACTTTTCTGGACCCCTGTCTAGCAGGGCTACTGATGTGATCCCTGGGGTGAATTTTCTAACTCCCATCCAATCGTCAAGATTCCTCTTGAAGAGGGCTATTGAGGCCCTCTGCCTGACATGTATGGGCAGCCTATTCCAGAGCATGTGGAGTCTCTTGATCAGGAACCTATCTCTCCAGAGTGTTCTATTCATCGTGATGACAAGGTTAAGATCCCTGGAGTGTGTGGCTCGGTGGGATTGGGATTTCTGTAAGTGTAGCATGTCCAACTCTGGGTTTGACATGGCCTTGTATGTTAGGCAGAAATCGCCTCTGAGTAGGCGATATGTGACAGAGTATAGCTGGAGTTTCTTTAGATGGTCACTATAAGGCATCTGCTTTAGGCCTGTGATTCTTTTTGTGAGGTTTTTCTGCGGCCTTTCTAGTTGTTGCAGATGTCTTGTGAGGTACATACCAAATGGGGCGTTGTATTCTATAAAGGGTCTAATGAGGAATGAGTACAGCGGGACAATGACCTCCTTTCTTCTGGATGAATAGCCCTTAGTGATGAGGTCTGCCACGCAGAAGGATTTTCTAACTGTTGTGGCTATGTAGTTATCAAAGGTGAGACCACTGTCCACCTGTGTCCCTAGGTCTCTTATCATACTTTCAGTGTTTACTGTACTGCCACCTATGTGATAGTTCACAGGTATGTGTTTTTTCCCAAAGGGGACAACTATACATCTTTTGGCATTTAGCTTGAGCCCATGGCTCTGACACCAGGCATCTGTTTCGGTAAGGACCTTTTGTAGTATATCCACATCATTTGGGGATTCAATAATGGCTCCCAGCTTGCAATCATCTGCAAACTTTGTAAGCCAGAGTCCCTTAGTGTTGGCCTGTACTTCAGAGAAGTAGATGCCAAACAAGAGTGGTCCCAGGACAGAACCCTGCGGTACACCTCTTGTCACCTGTCTGGAGCTGGATTTGGAGTTGGCTACTTTTACAGTGTGTGTTCTGTCAGTAAGTCAGTTTGCAACCCATTGATGTAGGGATTAATGCCCACTTTAGTAAGTTTATCTATGATTCCAGAGTGGGGGATAGTGTTGAAAGCCTTGGCGAGGTCCAAGTAGACTGTGTGAACCACCTTACCCTTGTCCACGGCTCTGGAGACTGATTCGAGGAAGTCGATCAGGTTCAGGAGGCAAGGTCGGCCCTTCACGAACCCAAACTGGGTGGGGTCTAGTGTTTGAAGGTTGCCAATGTCTTTGTTTATAAGTTCCATGATAATACATTCCATGGCCTTGTAGATCAGGCTTGTCAGACTGATGGGATAAGAGTTCCCGGGATCCAAAGTGGATCCCTCCTTGTAGAGTGGAATGACTGTAGCTGTGCACCACTCTGTGGCCATGAAGCATGAGGTGAGGGAATGATTAAACATGACACATAGGTGAGGTGACAGTTCATTTTGTAGTTCATGCAGTACACAGTCCAGGATGTTGCCTGGTCATATGGATGCTGTATTCTTGGCTTTGGAGAGTGTGGTTTTTATCTGACTGGCCGTGATTACCGAAATTTGGCATTCTTTTGGTATTGAGATGGGCCCTTTAGGGGTTGACAGGGAGGTAAAATTGGCACAGAATCTATCCACCAGGATATTGGCAATATCCTTGGGATCAGTATATCTAATGCCATTCTGCTGTAGCTCAGAGGAGATCTGAGTATTGCCATTTAGATTCTTGACATAGCTATAGAATGCCTTGTGGTTGTCTTTGGAATCTTTGACAATTTTGTTTTCGTAACAAGCTTTGAAAGATTTTATGAGGGATCTCAGCTTTCTACTAAGGCTGGTGAGGGAGTTTTTTGAATCCTGGGTTCTTCCTCTTTTCTGCAACAGTTTCTTCATTCTATTGTACAGCTTGTTTATGGCAGGGAACCACAAGATTGGCTTCCTTTTTTTCAAGGACAGCATCTTGGTTCTATTTGGGATGGCTCAATCCATGAACGAGTGAATGTGTTCATACAGCACCTTAGTGTAGGATCCAGCAGTTGAACTTCCAGTTCCCATCTGCATGAGTGTCATGAAGTTTGTTACTTCTGACTTGAGAAGCATGAAGTTGGCTTTGGAGAAGCTTTTTACGGAGGTTTCTTTAAAGGGGGGGTGGGGGTGGGATGTGGATGTCAAGGGTGATTAGCTTATGGTCTGATCTGACCAATAAGGGGGTGACCACTGGTGTGGAGCATCGATTTCCCATGTTGGTAATGACCAGGTCTAGAATACTGGTACCTCTGGTGGGAATATGAATTAGTTGCTCTAGGGTGTTGGAATTTATGAATTCCAAGAACTGTTGAGCAAAGGTGTTGGTACAGGAATATTTTTCCCAGTTAATGGAAGGGTAGTTAAAATCACCCAGTATTAGGGTGTTTAGTTGTATCTTAATATTTTCCAGTATGTTTCGAAAGGTGTAGTGAGAATCTTGGGGCATGGTGGGGGATCTGTAGCAAGCTACAATTTGTATTGCAGTTTTACCTAGTGTTAGTTGCACCTGGAGGTTTCAGATGCAATGTGTTGGGCAACCAGCCTGGAAGGTGTGAATATCCTTGGTGAATATGGACACTCCTCCACCTTTAGTGTTTCAGTCCTGGTTTGGTGGCCGAAAAGTGTGGTATGAGTTGTAGCCTGGTATTGCAGTTGGGCTCTCTGGAGCTTTGAACCAGGTCTCCGTTACTGCATAGATTTCAATGTTCTCCATTTTTATTAGCACCTCAAGAGAGTGCATCTTGAGGTTTAGACGTCTAGCATTGAGTAGCATTACCTTCAGATTTTGCTTGCTTGTACCCATTATGGTAGTTTTGTCTTTTGAACCTTGCCTATAAAAGGCACTACAGGGGTGGCAAGAGCCTTAGCTAGTAACCTGAATCCCAGGGGTGACAGGTGCAAACCATCTCTTGCAAAGCATTGTGGTTTGTCAGTCATGTTGTCCCAGGCAGACAGATACTGGATCCCTTTTGAATGACACCAGAAACTTAGCCAATTATTAAAGTCAATCATTTTGTCCTTATACTGTGGTATCATTCTGGCCGATGGCAGGATGCTACTCAGGGTTAGGGTCATACCTGCCTGTGCTACATGATCTGAGACCTCTTCCATGTCTCTTTTCATGTAGTCCAGGGAGGTACGTCTCAAGTCATTCACTCCAACATGGACAATGACAGAGTCATATTTGTACCTGTTGTGGAGTAACTTGAGTGCATGCATTATGTGGCGGATCCTGGCACCCAACAGGCAACTAACTGTAATTTTCTCCTTCTTCAGCCTGGTGAGTGGGTCATCAGTGTGCCTGACTATAGACTCACCTATGATTAAAGTGCTGGGTACGTTGTCTTGCCTTAGGGGCTGCTGTTGGGTGGCACACTGGTGTTGTGAGCTATGTGACACGTTGATTGTGTTTGGGGGTGGTGTTTGTTTGTGCTTCAGAGGTCCTTGTTGCTTGGGCAGGTTAATGTTAAGAGCCTCCACATATGTGGGTTTTATGTTGCTATGTGTGGGTTTTGGTGGTGTGGGTTTTGAAGGACTAAGTGTTGTTTGAGTTGTTGTGTGGGTGTTAACCTTTTCCTCTTGACTGTCTAGCACAATCTTGGCTGGAGGGAGCTATGCTTCCAGTTTGGCTATGTAAGTGCATCTCTCACAGATTGTAGTGTTTGGTGGTAGGAGGAGAGGGTTGCCTGTGTACATGAGGCAATTGCTGCATTGCCCCAGTATGCCCAGATTCACCCGGTGGACAGGTGAAATCACCGGAAGCTGACCCTTGGACATGCCTGGTTAGATGCTTTCTTTGTGTAGTACAACAGCTGTTTCCCTTTACTTTTTTCAAGGTACTTGCAATTGTAGGCCGTCTAGTGCCTATGACTATTTTCTCCTTATTACCAAGGAGAGGTGAGGGCTTGTAACAAATGAGGGCTTCCTAGTGCTTTTTAGTGAGTTTTAGAGCAAGTGCTAGTCACAGGTATACAGATTTTAGTGCTACTGCTGACAAACTAGCTGGTTCTAAGGGAAAATTCGAAGAGCAGACATTCTGGCACTGGGAATAGTTTAACCTTAGCCCCACGGTGCTGCATGGTGTGCAAATGTGTGCAAATGCACGTATTTCTGCAGTGTTGACTTAAAAATTGAACATAGGGAGTTAGGACATAGCGAGCATAATAGAATTATGTAGTTATGGAGTTATGTAATTCCTTGTGGAGAAAAGCATTTGCACACAGGTTTCATGTGTAAAACATGTTAAAACATCCTTTCAGCCTATATAGAAAACTCTGTATATTAAGGGTACATCCAATATGAATAACTTAGACACATTCATTTAATAAAAAAAAGGAAAACATCAGTCCAGTTATAACAGAAATGATCATCAGTCATCTCTTTTCACCTGCACTGATCATAATAAACATTTCTGTATGGAAGCAAGCCCTTCCACAACCAGTCGGGGGGGGGGTTACAAGTCCTCCATGTCCTGTATTATACCTCCAAGATTGCATAACGGTAGGGAAAGATGAAACTGAAATGAAACAGTGCATTGAGGTCTTGTACTGTGTCCCACACTTTTCTAGGGGTCAATCTTATAGTCTATGATCAAATATGAACAATACCAGTTGCGCTCACTCAGCTACAACAGGAAGAATGGGTCATCAATCACATGTAAACAAAGTACTAATAACATGTCAGCCACCGTCTAGGACTACCAAAACCATTCCCTAGATCCTAGAAAGCACTTTTTCACATTTTCCATTTGTCTGGTTTTATTATTAACTCCTGCATTTCTAGGACATAACAGTGTTTGAGTAAAGGGATTATGCTGAAATTTTCCTTTGGAATGAGTACTGTCCTCCTTTCTATAGCTGCAGATCACATTCATCTCCCTTGCTCTAGATCATTTCTGCCTTAATACAAAGTTTATTCAGAAAATATTACTGACTTGACTGCTAATGAGATAGATCTCATTCTTCCAGTAGGGCAGAGAACCATAGTCTTCATATGATCCTTTATTCCCAACATTTGCTGTGTTCTCCAGATTATCAGCATGATTCTTTTCCAATACTGTAATTACTGAAATGGGATATCCTTTCTGAAAATGTATGTGGCAATGTCTTCAGCCTATATTATCAGCAACATCGCAGTACCTTCCTTAGAAAAACAGACCATTGTTCCTCAGGTTAGAGGCTGTGCTCTATGCAGCTATACCTTGCTAACTTGTAATGTGATTGTGCTCCCTCTAACGCCTCCAAAGGGGTAAGATGGTCACCTTACTAAAGCACCAGGGATCCTCCAAAGTCTCTAACAGAAGGTGCCTCGTACATTAATCACTCTTCCAACTTCTGAAGTTTAGGCAAACTGGAACAGAAGTGTCTTAAGCCTTGCAAACAAGGTATGCTTTACACATGACAATATGATTAGTTAATACAGCCGATCATTTACGACATATTTAGTACGCCTTGGGTTTTGATTTGGCAGCCTTTATGTGGTAGAGTTCAAACTGATAACCATTTTTTCTTTCTCTTGGATGATCTTTGTATGATGAACTCTACAATGAAATATAAACTGAATGATGTGGACATGTACAAGGTATTGTGCAACAGCTTGGTAGTTTTTTGAATTAAAATTTCTCTCAAACTACTATTGAATAAAGCTGAAAGCTCTTCATAAGGTTCTCTTCTTGGATGGCTGCACTATGTCTCTCAGACATACCAACATGATAGGAATCTCCAATGTTCCAGCCTTGCTCTGCCAGAACGCTCACTGTACTTAAGCCATCTTTTCTGAAAGCTACTGACCCTATCATATATCCAACAGTAACCTATCTGTAGTATCAGCACACAAGTCTCATATCTTAGCAGTCCAAGCAAAAGTCTCCTTCTAGAGCCAGGGAGATTCTGGCCCAGGGCATCGTATTAACAACAAATACTTTACTGCATGCTTTATACTGCCAGTGCTTCTTGCCAGAGGTATGATGCTAAGACCCTAAACACTTCATAATGCATTGGTTTTGTTTTTTTCAGTTTTGGGTAGAAGATAAACTTCACTTTAAACTTTTTTTAGAGCTAGTAGCAACCTCACATAACAACTCTGCTACTCACAGGTTTTCCACCAGAAACTATTGTCACTAAAAAAAACATGACCTTTAAAATACAATCTTCTCATAAACAAATCAATAAGAGATGGAAATCTACTGATTTGCCAATATCACAAGGTTGCAATAGTTTTCAGCTGCCAGACTGAAACCAGGAGAGCCCTGACTCATGAAGCTAAATATTTTGAACATGAGTAAGATCATAGGAACAGTCTTCATATAAAATAAATGTCCCATGAAGTAAATCGAATACTCACTTCTCCATTGTTGCATTAGACCACCAACAAAGCTTATTTGTAGATGGCCCATCTTACTCATACCATATCCACACTATTGCTAGAAGCACTTGATAAGTATAGACAGAACCTCCAAATATATTGCTGGTTTAATAAGCACACGTAACTAAATTTCAGTCTGTAGGAAATGCCGAGCATGGACCGACAGAAAAAAAGGTCAAAACTTTCAGAAGAGTGAACATCAAACATTGTTTTCCTCCTAAAAGCTTCTTTTTTGTACTGCCCCTGCAACTCCTGATGTGTGATGAGCAAAATCCCTACATATCCAAACTTTTATGTGTGTGTGTGTGTGTGTGTGTTTGCATGTGTGTGTGTGTGTGTGTGTGTGTGTGTGTGTGTGTGTGTGTTTGTGTGTGTGTGTGTGTGTGTGTGTGTGTGTGTATACAATCTTTGAGATCCCCATACTACTGAGAAATGGGAATATTCTGAGAAACGGCCATCTTGGACTTAGTATATGTAAGTCTGGATATCTGGCCATTCAGTTTCAGCTTTATGTGACTTGCTATAGCAGGTCCCAACATTTCAAATGGTTCCCATTCGGGACCCTTATTTACAGCATCTGCACCTACTTTTAGTCTTATTCATGCAAGTCATAGTATAGTTCTAGCTGTAAAGCCAATTGTAATATAGTGATTATATCAGAGAAATTATATTGGTATTCTCCTTTCTTTCTCAACTTTTTGTAAAAATCTGAAGTAAAAACACAGACACACACACACACACACACACACACACACAATCTTGTGTGTAATTTGCAAGTTTTATTATAAAAGACTAAGTTGTACATATATCTAACACCACATGTGCTCATGTTTATCATCATCTGTATCTGGTTTCCTAGTTCAAATCAGTATATGCCTTTTTATTTGCATATTTTTATTATCCAGTTATAAAGTTATTTATTCTGTTTAACAGAAAGCAGACTGTTTTAAAAATGAAAAAAATATATATTCTTCTTGTATGGATAAGTACAGAATTGTACACACATTAGAATAGATACTGATCATGAGAAAAGCAAATCTTATTTTATTCGCTTATCTAGATGCAAGTTTTGTATGCAGTTCTTTAAGTAAACCTATTTCTAACAGCTGCCTAGATACATTTTGCCAGTTGTTGCAGCAGTCACAAATGAAAGCATTAGCAAATTCTGAATACATTCCCACCAGATAAAATGTGCTGTTAAATGTTCTGTCTAGGAAGAATCATTCTTGTCAAATTGCTCAAAGCAAGAAAACTATGTTAGAGACTGGTTGACATTAGCAAATGGGAATTACGTGTCATGCTTGCAGATGTAGCATTTCCTTTTGCATAGGATAGAGCTCCAAATATGCAAATGGATTCTCTTAGTATGCAATGCATGAGCATCATTCGATTCATTATAAATAGTGTTATATATGATGTGACACAAAATAAGATGGGTTTAAAGTCCCCAGTGCAATTAGAGGAACACAATGCTCCTTTCCTCCCCTTGTGGTCAACGCCAAGTTCTCGTGAAGCATTTAGAATAATAACATTCTTCTTGACATCCAGAGTCACATAATTTCCATCAGTGCATACTTCCTGTACCTAGTAAGGCACCACAGATGTCCAGATGTGCTTTTCCTATTAGGCAGTGCCTTAACTCTGTTGATATAATCACCATGGAAGTACGCATGCCCTTAGCTCTCATTAGAAGTTCTGCTACCATTTCAAATGCCGAAAATGTGACATTTAATGCTGAAACATGTGCATCTGAAGTGCAGACCATACTTTGAACAACAACAAAAAAAAGCTTATTTTCATTTCATTAAAACTTAAGTTAAAGAGTTTGGGCTTTGGAACTGCTATAGTTTCTATTGCTTTGTGCATTATTAACATTATTAACATATTATAAATATAGTGTTATCACTTTTCTGCTGTGTTTAAGGTAAATGGGGAAAATTCTTTTGCCTACAAACATGTCAGTAATTGTCATATTTTTCCTCTTTACCATTATTGCCTAAAACAGGATTATCTTGTGAAAATAATGCATGTGGTAACTTTTCTATTCCACAGAAACTATTTCCCTTAATAGAGGAAGTTTAACATTCCCTGGCAGCCTGGTTGTTTGTATGTGCTAATATGTACATTGAGTAAGATTGACACAGACTTTTGGTAGTATAACAGCCCCCCACCCCATCTAGCAGTGTTCATTCTCCAACTAAAAACATGTGACTCTTCTGTTACTTTAACAGACACTATGCCAAGCCTTCAATATAATTAAGTACTAATTCAGTGAAAAATGTATATAGTCCTGCACTCATCTAATGCTCAAGTCCTATTGCAATAAAAAGATTGTGTTAATAACTGCCTAGCTGCTTAAGTTGTTCTGCCTGCAACAGAAATGAATATTAAAGTGTTGCAGTTTATTTCAAATGTCATGTTTATTATGACATTTCACTAAGAAAACTCTTTTTAGGTTGCTGCCATTGGCGGTTTAAAAGCAGAAAGCCTGTTAAAATCATCTAAAGATCTACTAAAATTCACAAATATAACTAACCTAAGGAGTTTGACTCTGCAATTTAAATGGAATAATTCAATCACCTGTCCAACGAGCCTTCATCTGCCAATATATCTGGTACATTACCCGACTACCTCAGTGATCACCTACCCACATTATTACTAAGGCAGCACACAAAACCCATAAAAAACCCCATCCTCCTTTCTATCCGTAGTTCCAAAAATGTCCTACTACACAAATTCATCAACACCTTAAAAAAATAAATTGGTCACATCTTAAAACTCTACCATTAGATGAACCTATGGAGTACTTTAATACTACCTTCTTAGGTATCCTTAATCTTATGGCCCCACAATGTATAATTCATACTAAAACCAACCCAGCCCCCTGGATCTCAAAGGAGACAAGATCCCTACTCAAACAACAAGACATAACTTGGACAACCTGGTGTACCAACAAAACAAGTACAAATCGACAATACTTCCTAGTGCTCAGAAACAAAGCAAAAAACAAATACGTAATAACAAAAAAGTTATTATATCCAGCTACAGAAAACTCACTACAGCAATCCACAAAAATTCTGGTCCGTAATCAACCACATTCTCCAAACAGGAAAAATACCCTCCCAAAACCCTAACATTGAAAGCAATAACAATGATATTGCGACCCAGTTTAATGACTATTTCACCTCCTCCGTCCAAACTTTATTCAACAGTTTCCCCACTACTACTACAAATACCCCCCAAAATACAAAACTGTCACAATAAGACCAACTCCCAATTCTCTCTTAAACCAGTTCCAACTGACCTAATTCGTAAACACCTTGCCAAATTGAAACCCACCACTCCCACTGCTGGTAAACTCCCCATTGATTACTTCAGAATTACCGCTTCTACCATCACCTACCCTATTTCCATACTCATCAATAGATTTAGCTGAACACACTGTCTCCTCTCTCTGGAAAATTTCTTACATCATCCCCCTACACAAAGGTGGTTCCTTGACAGAACTTAGAAATACTCACCCCATAGCTATACTATCTCCCCTATCAAAAATCTTAGAAAAATGTGTACACACCCAAATACTGAATCATCTTCCTCAATATAACATGCTAGCAAATTCTCAACATGGATTTCAGCCAAACCATAGTACCACCTCTGCCTTTATATCCTTTGCTGACCACGTCAACCAACAAAGAAATCTCGGTAACTTAGTATCTGTTGTCTTCCTAGACCTGTCAAAGGCATTTGACATGGTATCCCAATGAAAACAACTATCAACTCTCTCTGAGCTCAATCTGGAGATCTTCTCTCTACTGTGGTTTAAAAATGATCTGTCCCTCCGGCAACAAGCTGTTAAATGCCATAACTCTCTTTCCCCTCTCCTCCCAGTGGGACATCCGCAAGGATCCATTCTTCGTCCCCTACTATTTTCCATCTTTAACAATAGCCTCCCCTCGGCTACCCAACAAACTAATATACTACAGTATGTTGATGACACCACTCTTATTTGCTCAGCCCCCTCTCTACAATTACTCCAAGATAGAACCCAGAAAGCCTTTACTACTATAGAAAAATGGCTAAATTCCTCCCAACTCATACTAAACCCATCTAAGACCCAACTCACGATCTTCCACCCATCCAAACTTTCACCCCTACTTCTCCATTCTCAATAACATCCTCCAAAAATATCCTTATCACACCAGTAACTCAAGCCAAGCTACTAGGTGTAACTATTGACCAAAACCTAAAATTTGACAAACATATAGCACTAACAATTGCCAAAGTTCATAAAAAACTAGGTTCACTCTACCACTGCAAGAGCTTCCTCAAACAGGAATCCTAAATCACTATCTCTCATACCCATCTACTCCCCACCTTACAACACACTTCCCCAGTTCTAACTAACCTAAACAAATCTGACCTTCTGAAACTATCTATCTGCTACAATAAAATCTCAAAGTTTGCAACCAGTGCTAAGTTTTGTTCTCACCATTGCCTCTCCCTAAGACAACTAGGATGGTTAGAACTCCCTAACCTACTAAAATACCATCAACTTCTCCTGACCCATCAACTGCTATACCAACCAAATAAGATACCTGCCCTCTCTGTTCTGCTCACCTTCCATAATACTGTGTGTCAACTAAGATCTTCCAATACCGCTCTACTAACTGTCACCGATTGTTTACATACTGTAGCTTAGGCCAGTCTCTTTATTCATATGCAGTTACTAAGGCTTGGAACTCTCTATCTCCTGACATTAGATGTCTAAATAGTAAACATAATTTCAAGTCCCTACTAAAAGATCTCCTATTCAAAACTTGGATATGTTCCTGTACAGAACCAACTAATTTCACCCATTCCTGACTTTCAACATCCCTACATCACAGGTGTACTGTGCAGATTCACTTTGTGCATAGTACTGTGAACCAGGTGTTTAGGCCACCTTTATAGTTATGATTTCTAGTTTATGACCCTGTTTGTCTATGGAAACTTCTTTCTGAATGTATGTTCAAGCAATTGTATATTTGTTGTATAATATATTGTTTAATTTGTTTCTCCGTATTCTAACCACTGTATGCTGCATCATTTGTAAAACTCTGATTTTACTCCTTTTATATATTCTGTGCTCTTTGTACAAAATAGCTATGTTTATATAATTTTTTATTATTTTTATTATTTTTTATATTTTTTTACTATGTATCTGGAGTTTTTCTCCCTGGGCCTCTGCTGAAAAGGTCACCTTGAGTCTAGTTGGACTAACCCGGTAAACAAATGAAAAATAAAATAAATAATAAATAAATAAATGGCACTTCAGTTTTATGACTGATTTGTCTTGTATCCTACTCTAAGTAATGAGCAGAAATATTGTTGTTTAAAATCATGGACTGACTGATAATCAGTCCATGCTAAACTTCCAGTACTTTGTGAATAATACTGGATTTAGTTATTTTTAATTTTTTCTTGTTTAATACACAATTGTTAACATACCTCTCAACCTCTTAGTTTAAGATATCTGGCATACCCTTCAACCTGGAAACTTCAAAAATCTGGACAAAGGCCCATGAAAAATAGGTATAAATTTGTACGCTGATTAACATAAAATTTCCGTACATAATTATGTAACCCTGCCTACTCCAATGGAATTGTGGGTATAACTTTCAAATGCAAACTGAAGAACAGACAACCACAATATGACACCCCCCAGATCCTGTAGTAAATGGTAACCAATTTTTTTAAATGTGTAGCAATGATGTTCACTGGGAAGGGAGAAGATGATAAACCTTAGAATTTTGTTTTTGATGAATTGCAGTATTTGGGTTTGGTGGTGAAAGTAGGGCATTTATTGGTTGGGAACATTCTAATCTTAGCAAAAGAATATTATAGTTTGCTAGGACCTTCAAAAGTCATTCTCCATGGCCTACTGATCAGTGGCGTAGCTAGTGTTTGTGCCACCCTAGGCTGTCTTTGAGTTTGCCATCCTTCCCCCTCACAAAATCATGGACGAATGGGGCCCACCCATACACAGCCCTCCCCCCTGCAGCCATTCCAATGTCCCATTACTTGGCTATTTTGCCTCACTTACCATAAACACTGTAATGTGCATGCTGCTTTACTTCTACAATGATTATTTGGATGTCATTTAAAACTTTTATTTTACATTTTTTAGCACAAGCACTAAGACATCTGCTAAACAAAGCAATACAGTCTCACAATGAAAATAGACTTATCATTAAGTAGCAGATAATGATTACCTTTGAGCTCTTTTCAAATCATAGGCCCCTTGCACACAAAACATACATGTGTTCTTTGATACCCCTTTCTGATTGTATTAAATTATATTCCTTGCATAATACAGCACACTTGTTAGAGCGAGTTTCAAATTTATTGTTTTGAACATTTTTTCAGTAAGCAATGAAACAAAATGCATGCACCAATAATGACAAAACTGCCCAATTCAGAAAATTTCCATCATAAAAGTCTACTCAAACTTCTACAATCTGCCAGTATCAGTAAATATGCACAATCTCTGTAGAAGTAAAAGTCATCTAAATAATTCCACATTAAAGAGATCTGTAACTAATGAAGAGGTTGCTGCTAGCAAACAACTTTACATTTCATTGTTTTATCTACAAATAAAGTGCCTGTTGCCCTTCAGGAATAAATTGCCTATGTTGCATTAAAAAATGATAAGCTAGTAATATTACAATAGGGAATGGATGACAAACTGATAACAGGTTCATAGTTACTAGGTATCTTCACCAAAGAGGATATTCTCAGGACTGCAGCATCCACCTGCTTTAAAAGTACAATACAGTACAGTATCAGCAATCCAACTACATACTGTGGGAGTAGAACCCAGAGCCTTCTGCATCAAAAGCAACCCTTTTACCTGTTATGCTACTAACAACAAACACAGACTTGGCATAAGCAGCACTAAACTTCTCTCCCCCTGAAAAACTATGCAGCACAATAAATCTGGAAAAAGCCAAAATGTATTGGGGGGGGTGTCAAAGGCCCAAAACCAGGGACACATTTTAAACATTGCTTGCATAATCTTAGAAAAGTTGCTAGAATAAAATGTTTGTGTTATCATGCCTTTCCTGAAAGATAGGAAGACTGAAACTTAAATAGCTACCATTATTTAGTAAATTCAGTTCATCACTGATTTGCCAGAAAACCACACACACACACACACACACACACACACACACACACACACACACACACACACACACACACACACAGCAATGGAGAGCAGTTTCAATAACAAAGCTAAACACTTGCAAAGCAATGGAGCACACTCAAATCCAGACTGCCATTTCAATAAAAAAGGCTTGCAAAGCACACACACAGCACACACACATGAATGGAGTGCAGACTTCCATTTCAGTAAGAAAAGCTAAACACTTGCAAAGCAATGGAGCACACTCAAATGCAGACTGCCGCCATTTCAAAAAGAAAAGCTTGCAAAGCAATGGAACACACTCAAATGCAGACTGCCGTTTCAAAAAGAAAAGATAAAGCTAATTAAGAACTAAACACTTGCAAAGCAATACAGCCACACTCAAATCCAGACTAAGAGTGCCATTTCAATAAGAAAAGCTAATTAAAAACTATATAATAAGAAAAGCAATGGAGCACACACATAATCACACACTTAAATGCAAATGCAGACTGCCGTTTCAATAAGAAAAAACTAAACACTTGCAAATGCAGACTGCCATGCCATTTCAATAAGAAAAGCAAATAGCAAATTAAGAACTAAGTACTCGCACATAAGACTGCCAAGAACTAAACACTTGCAAATGCAGACTGCTGTGGGGTTTCAATAAGGAAAGCAAATAGCAAATGGCAAATGAAGAACTAACTGTTCACACATAAGACTGCTGAGAACTAAACACTGGTAAATGTAGACTGCAATCACAATAAATACAATGAACAGCCTCTGTTCTGCATAATAAATACAATAAACGGCAGCAACTCTGCTGAGTAAATAGTATGGCAGCTCTGCATGATAAATACAACTACCTCGCAGCTTTGGCATCTCAGCTCAACAGCTCTACTCCATTCTGGTAGCTCTGCTCTGTCCATTAACGGTTGGTCCTGGAAATGCATGCACGCACGTTGAGCCCTTAAGCTCAATTCTGACAGGCTGGCAGGCTGTTTCACCATGCTGACCTCATCATGCACATGATGACATCACCTGAAAAGGCCGGAAAAAAAAACTTAAACTGAAAACGCTGGGAAATTCGGAAATTAAGGGGTGCCACTTGGGAATCGTGGCACCCCATTATTTGGACCCCAAAACTCTTTAAAAACTGAGTAATTTGGTATAGTTGGGAGGTATGATATCTGGACAAAGCCAAAAATAATGGGTGAGCAAACACCCAAAATAATGGACAGATTCATACTTCTCAACTTTCCAGATTTTCACAGAATGTCCAGATTTTTGCCTCATATGTTTAGTCTGTTCCCCATAACATTTTTTTTCTGGCAAATCAGTGAGAATTGAATTCATTGACTAATGACAGATATTTGAGTTTCAGACATTGCTTCCTTCAGAAAATGCACAACAGTCTTCTAAGTTTATAAGAGCAATATTGAAACAAGTATTATTTTAGTTAAGAGTTCAAAGGCTGCAGCTTTCAAAAACAGTTATAAACCCACAGGAATAAAGAAAGATAACTGTAAGCATTTAAATGGTATTAGTAATTTTGGAAGCATGTTTGCTTCATAATTAATTTCTAGTTTCTAGTCTAATTTATAGTATCAGAAAACAAGATGGAAATAATGCATTGTGGAGACACTTGGAAGGAAATAGCGGTTGTTCTTCTTTCCTTTTTGATATATTGGAAATGGTTAAACACAACCCTAGGGGTGCTAGTATAAAGAAACTGTTGGGTGAGACGGAGGCAAGGTGGCAGATTCGTCTAAATGCCACTGTGTTTCCAGGTATTAATGAAAACATATCCATCAAACCTATATTGCAAAATAGGGGATAGTTACTAGTGACCAACACATTTTCTTACATTCTTTTTACCCATTTTTTATTTATTTTTTAATTTTTATTTTTTATCTTATTTTATATTATATCCCTTAAGGAGTATACATATTATGGAACTATAAAGTTTGATATTTCTTATTAATGATTTTATTGGTACCATTATAGCAATGTTATAAGTACATTAGGTACCTAAGTATATGAGGCTAGAGAATGGGAATTTAGCACTGTGCACTTTAAGAGCTCATTATGGTTTAATGAGAATTGAATGTGATTGGTATGGGAGTCTATTTAAGGTGAACATTTTGTTAAGAGCAGTGTTCTGATGAAGTCTATTTTGTTAGATGAAAACGCTCAACCAGTTATATTTTTTAGTGAATAAAGAGTAATTTTTGTAAATCCGGCCGTGCCAGTGCTTCTTCCATGTTGTGACCAGGAACAGATTTGGGTTTCATCGTTATTGAGTTGACTGTTCCAGGACTTATACGTGTTTTTTCATAATTAATTTCTGTTATACTCATGTTAAAGTTGCATGGTGTTTTCAGAAAAAATAAAAGAGTAAAGGGTACTGTTTGATTTTTTAGTTTCATCATGTATTCGTTTTTTCACCTATAATCAAACCCATAAAATTATGTCATGATAGGTACTGAGTATTCATTTACATGCAACTGCAAAGCGTTATGGGTAAGTAAAACCAACTTGCATTTTTACAGGAACAGCCTCTTAGTTACATCGTGGTTTTACTATTATAGCATCACATGCTAAATTTCACTTTGAAGTATTTCACTTGCAATAATTAGTTAATACATTATCTTTCTAGGAAGCAATAAACTATTTTGGATGCATTTATCAAGAAATTCAGTAACTAATACATTAATATAGGTAATGAGGCCCTGTGGATTCAGTATTTCATGATGTCATGGAGGGAATTTTCAATTTTGAGAAAAAAGCAGGGGGATATAATTATCAACAAAATAAAATTG
Organism: Protopterus annectens; assembly: GCF_019279795.1. Classification (NCBI taxonomy): domain Eukaryota; kingdom Metazoa; phylum Chordata; order Ceratodontiformes; family Protopteridae; genus Protopterus; species Protopterus annectens. The sequence goes on along the minus strand of NC_056745.1, from coordinate 79,748,074 downwards.
AAAACAGCATTTTTTGCATCAAATTTGGTTGTATATCTGACTCCAATGGTTTGTTACCTACACAGCTTTCAGAAGGTGGCCAATGCACTTTAAAATATCAACATGCTGCTTGTAGGACAAAATTAGCAGAGTATGACTTAGGAACCATTCATCAGAAAACAACTCTGAAGACGATTAGAATATGTAGCTGAACATTATGCAGCCAAAATCCCATAAGGAACATCAAAAGTGTAAAGTCGGTAGGAAACATTAACTATAGCAGTGCAATACAAAGTGCTTTTGTTCGTAGAACCCCACGTGTGCCACTGGAACTGAGTGACTTTGAGGGAAAGGGGAAGTTTCCCTGC
>NC_056745.1:79637727-79742727 GCF_019279795.1 Protopterus annectens | reverse complement strand
CGGATATTGGCTAAGGCTGTTGCCAACCCCATAGTGCCTTTTTTAGGCAAGGCTCAAAAGACAAACCCACCTCCTTAGAAAACAAAAATGGAAAAAAACTATGGGTAATGCTGCTCAATGCCAGAAGTCTAAATCTCAAGATGCAGGCACTTGATGCACTCCTCAGCATGGAGAACATCGACGTCTGTGCAGTAACTGAAACCTGGTTCAAGGCTCCTGAGAGCACCCCAGTGCTACCAGGCTATACCTCATATCATGCTTTTCGGCCCCAAAACCCGGGTCGAACCACAAAGGGAGGGGGAGTGTCCATATTCATAAAGGACACTCACACCTCCAGGTTAGTAGCAACACATGAAGCATCAGAGACCATACAGGTGCAACTAACCATAGGCAAAACTGCTATACAACTGGTAGCATGTTACAGACCACCCTCCCAATCTCAAGAACCCCACTCAGCCTTCCTGAAGACATTGGAGGATATGAATGTATCACAAAATACCATCATACTGGGAGACTTCAACTACCCAAACATAGATTGGGTACATTATTCTAGCCCTAATACCCTAGCCCAAAGGTTCCTGGAATTCATAAATTCAAATGCACTGGAACAACTAGTCACCTCTCCCACTAGGGGAGATAATATACTAGACCTGATCATCACAAACATGGGGACAAAATGCTCCACACTGGAAGTATACCCCCCACTAGTGAGATCTGACCACAAACTAATCACCCTGGATATACATATCCCACCTCCACCCCCAGCACAAAAGACCACAGTGAAAAAGCAGACTTCACTCTTCTTAAGACTGAGATGGTATCCTTTAAGCTGACTGTGCCAGTGGATACCACATCCCACAATGCCGAATCCTTCACAAATGCTTTCTATGGACATCTCCAAGAATGCATGGATCATGCAATCCCAAACAAATCCAAGTCCCTCTCCACCAAATGTAAGCGTCCTGTCTGGTGGACCTCAGCCATAAACAAATTGTATAACAAAAGAAGGAAGCTACTGCACGTCAGAGTGAAATCCCATGAAGGGAAGACATCTCTGATCAACATTAGCAGAAAACTACATTCTCTCATAAAAACATCCAAGGCAAACTTTGAGAGAAAAATCGCTAAGGACACTAAAGATAACCACAAAGCCTTCTTCAGCTATGTAAGAAACCTGGGCGGAAACCCTCAGATATGTTCAGAGTTGGTTCACAACAACAAAAAATACACTGAACCCACAGATATTGCTAACATTCTGGCTAACAGGTTCAGTGCAAATTTCTCCCCTCCTTCACCCTCAAAAGAAGAAATACTTATCACAGCTGAATGTAATCTCCCTGTCATCTCAGATGTCCAAGTGAGAACCGCCCTAAACAAAGCAAAAAACACAGCATCAATGGGACCTGACGGTATCCCAGGGTGCGTGTTACGTGAACTCCAAGAGGAACTAAACCCACACATAAAAATGCTATTTAACCTTAGCCTTACTTCAGGATATGTACCTGAACACTGGCGTACAGCAACAGTGGTCCCACTCCACAAGGGGGGGTGCCTCTACAGACCCTGGAAACTACCGCCCCATAAGCTTAACTAGCCTGGTCTGCAAAGCTATGGAAAGAATCATTATGGAACTCATAAACAGAGACATAGGGGACCTACAGATACTTGACCCCACCCAGTTCGGCTTTGTAAAGGGCAGATCCTGCCTTTTAAACCTGGTTGACTTTTTCGAAACAGTCACTAGAACCATTGATGAGGGCAAAGCAGTCCATACAGCATACCTGGACTTGGCTAAGGCCTTTGACACAATACTCCACTCAGGCATCATAGATAAGCTAAACAGCTTAAAAGTAAACCCTTATGTCACTAGATGGGTTGCAAACTGGCTAAAGGACAGAACCCATAAAGTTAAAATCGCTGGAGCAATGTCAGACTCAAAGCCAGTCACAAGTGGTGTCCCACAGGGATCTGTCCTGGGACCCCTCTTGTTCGGCATTTATTTCTCAGATATTTAAAGCAAACATGGAAGGGCTGTGGCTGACAAAGTTCACAGATGACTGCAAACTAGGCGCCATAGTCAATACACCAGCAAACACACACATCCTACAAAAAGGCCTCACTGAAACGGACAACTGGTGCCGTAGTCACGGCCTTAAACTAAATGCCAAAAAATGTATAGTCATCCCTTTTGGAAAAAACAAAGTACCCACAAATTATCACATAGGCAGCAACCCACTGAGTACGGAAAAAGTAATCAGAGACCTAGGGACCCAAGTAGACAGCGACCTCTCATTTGACACCCACGTTGCCAAAGTGGTTAGAAAAACATTCTACCTTGCACACCTCATCATGAAGGGATTCACATCCAAATCCAAGGATGTCATTGTACCCCTATATTCCTCCCTCATCAGACCCATGATTGAGTGCAATGCCCCATTTGGTATGTACCTCACCCGGCATTTGCAACAGCTGGAGAGACCCCAAAAGTACCTCACCAAAAGGATCAAGGGTCTCCAACATATGTCTTATTCTGCCAGACTAAAGAAACTTCAGCTCTATTCAGTAGCATACCGCCTGCTCAGAGGTGATCTCTGCCTGACGTACAAGGCCATGTCCAATCAGGATCTGATGGACATGCTCCACCTCAAAAAATCCAAATCCATCAGGACCACGAGAGCTAAAGACTTAAACCTCGGCACAAGTATGAATAGGACATGCTGGAGGGATAGATTCATAACCCAGAGGCTTCCCATGCTTTGGAACAGGATCCCAGTTCGTATTTGGCAGAGCCCCTCACTGACTCTCTTCAAGAGAAATCTTGATGAGTGGATGGGAGATCGTAAGTTTACCCCAGGGGTCACATCTGTGTCACTGCTAGACAGGGGCACAGTAAACTAATTCTATTATATAAAGGGACCTTCATTGTGTCACTACTAGACAGAGGCACAGTATTCTAGATTTATTCTGTACATTTTTGTACCATTTCATGGGGTGGCAAAAGCCACATCACTATGGCTAGGCTTACAAATGCCCCAGGGCAGATAGCCTAGTACTATACTATGAAACTATGAAACTATATAGACATAGCTATGAAATAACAAGTCATGCAGTCATATTCTAGATCTTAACGGCAGTCCATCTTGTGAATATAAGGGATAGATAACTTCCTAACTTCCTACTGATTCACCTTAATTTGAGCACTGAATCCTAGCTCAGACAGCATCAGACATTCATGTCAGTGACCGACATAACAAAAACATAACAATGACTGAGGCACAGAAAACTGTAAGGCTGCACCATTCACTTGCAATAGTGTGGCTTAAGATAAGAAAGACGTCAAAGCCTTGCAAGTACAGTGGTGCAGATCTGTGCTTAGAAAGTGTGTTACTCTGGGTTCAAGCCTACAAGCAGGAGTTATTTTTTTTATTATTATTATTATTTATTTTATTATTATACATTTAATTGCAATCTTTCCCCTTTCACTTTCAATATTATGATCATAACCAGTTTTCTTTTATTTGGATGTTTGAAATAGTTAGATTACAGCATTTGAAAGTCACAGTATTTTTTAGTTGAGGTTGCAGGATGTTGTTTAATTATTCATTGATTTGTGTAGTTTAACCATGGAATTTTTGGCACATTTTTTGGAGTGTTTTTGGTCCACGCTATTTGGGAAGGTTAAGTTTTCCTATTCTTTGGTTGATCTTATCTTTTCAACAGCTACTGACATGGATGTTCAGTGCTGTCTGAGTGATGCATAGCTGCTTGATATATAATGATTCGATTAGAATGTAGGTTACCTGCATATACCTTTTCCTTATAGAAGTTGAATATGCTGTAATTTGCCAGACTCACCCACTGAAATGTATGTCTCAACCTATGTAATACAGGCAAAATGTCAATCACACATTGAAAGTTTTTAGCAAACTTTTCAAAGAATTATACTTGGTTACTACTGTATCTGACTTCATCCCAGTCTTATTAACTTAAATGCAGTTCAGTTTTGAATTTCGTAGGAACCTTTACTGTAACAGTAGAATGATTTTTGGTGGTGGTGGTAATGGTCTATCTTTATAGTAACATAAAAATGCCACATGTATGATAAATGTATATTATTTATGAATCATCTGTCTATCTACTTATCTATCTGTCTATTTATCTATCTATATATCTGTCTATCTGTCTGTCTATCTATCTGTCTGCTATCTATCTATCTATCTATCTATCTATCTATCTATCTATCTATCTATCTATCTACCATATATGTTTTTAAGGCCATTTCATGGCTGAATGCACAGTGTATGCCAGAACATATCAGTTGTGAGGAGTGGTCATATATTTGCACTTTGTACACACAAACCGAACATATTGTGGCCTGAGATCTTGTAATGTAAACGTATAAGGCATACTAGTAGTGACTGTCTGTATGTTGCATGTCTAATGCAGTCTGACATTTTCTATTCATTTTGGACTGCATGTGTCCATATTTACTTTTGAAATAGCTATTTTTTTTTTAAACAAGAGACATCTTTATCAAACCATAACCCATGACATAGGCAATCATACAGCCATACAAATGAAAATAAACCACACTGACACAGTCCCAGTTACAAGCATCATACATCACAAACCACATCAACATAATTCTAGCTGCAAACACCACACACCACCCACAATCCACCCAATCACCTCCAGTCAAACATCACACAGCTCACTGAAATCCTGCCCTCCTCTAAACCTCATTCCTCCCCCGCATGCACCATTCTCACATTTCCCATTCCTTCCCATGCAATCCACTCCCACCCTCCTCTAAAGATCCCAACCCCAGGTCCCCCATCTGTGGCAATATATTCACCACCCTCAGTACAGTTGGTCCAGACCTCGACCTCCACCCTCCAGCAATTGTTTCCCTGTTAGCCACCACAACCAGACCCAGCAGGGCCTCACCGTGTCCAGGCAATGCTGATTTAGTACCACAGCCCAGAAAAATCACTTCCCCAGACACACCAATCAACTCCTGCAGCATCCCCAACAGAGCAGTCTGCAGGGAATCTCCAAAGTGTGCCAACTAATTACACACCCAGAAAATATGTTCCCAGTTACCTCTTTCTTCCCTATCACACCTGCAACATTTGCTGTCTACTTGAGGAAAAACTCTCTGAGTCTACCAGGGGTATAAAAATACCTATGTAAACATTTCCAAACAAAGATCCTAAATCTTCTAGATTTTGCTGCATATCTGGGAGGCATGCATATATCTCCTCCCATTGTTTCTTTGTGAATTGTTTATCCATTGAAATAGTTGTTTAGTTAAATTCTTAGGCATAAAGGGAATGGGGAGATGCATAATGACTTTCTGAATGAAAATTTAGTTTTCTGTGATTGTCTTTCTAAATAAAATCAAATTCTTGAAAGCATTACTTTTATTGTAAAATGCATGCTGACTTTTGTTATGATGTTATGCCAACATGGTTAATCTTTTAAATGTGTAATTCTTGTGTGTTTTGTGTTATTACAGTATGAAAATAAAATAGCCATACATTTGTTAAAAACTGAACCTAAAGAACACTTGCAGTATGGATGAAAAATAAGAAACAAAGATGTTCTGAAACTATAAAAAAGATTAAAAGATAAAAAATGGAGCATGGAATATGTCTGTTTCATAAAATACCAAAAAAAGTAACTTTAGCTTCTTACACGCAGACTGGCTGTCAGCAATATGGATCTTTCTCTCTCTCTTTGTATATATATATATATATATATATATATATATATATATATATATATATATATATATATATATATATATATAGCTGTATCTATATAAAGATCTCTCTCTTTATACACACACACACATACATAAATATATATATAGAGAGAGCGAGAGAGAGAGAAAGAGAGAGAGAGATAGACTATACACAATAAATTACTAAAAGCATTTCCCTGACAGTAACACTACTAGGATGATACTTGAACATGGTTTTGTACTTGGGGTGTTTGATATTGGGTATTTTTAGCTGTATGGAATTATTTGATGGCTTGTGATTCCATATTGGGACTTCAGTGTTTTGTGCTTTCAGTGTCTGTTAGATATTTTGAGGGTCAGTATTTTAAGTTTTATATATTTTGTGATACATAAAATACATGAGTGTGTACAAAATGTACTGACTTTACTGTGAACTTTTAGCAAACTCAATGGCTCTCAGCAATCTGTATATAAATTTATAGAATTTGCTACACTTCGAGTGAACTATGCTATAAAACGTCTTGACACCTGCAAACAAGGAATGTATACAGAGAAAACAAATCAATTCATAGAAGAATATACATTAACCCTTTGTGTACATATAACGTTAGAGCAGCAGCTTTCAAAAATATGTAGTTCAGGAATTCAGTTTGGCAGTTATCGATAATGTACAAATGAGAGAGAAGAAGTGTGTTTGTGTGTGTGTGTGTGTGTGTGTGTGTGTGTGAGAGAGAGAAATTCAGACCCCACACGTATTACTAGCAAATAATTAAAACTATTTTATGTCTCATGAAGTTCATATAGTGATAAGACTCTGCTATAAGTGAAAACATTTTGTTGGGATATGGCCTCTATAACTAATTGTTGTCAGCAGAAAGAACTATTTGTCATGTCATTATTAACTGGAATTAGTGGGAGATAACATCAATCAGATCTGAGCATCCAAAGTTATAAGATATCTACATTAAGTTAATGTTTATGCAGTTAAATTACACTGACAGATGTTTAGATAATTTGTAAGTTCATGTTTTTAAAAAAACAGTAAATTATGTTATTCATTATATAAGTCATAAGGTGAAATGTGATTTATTTTCAGTTTGTTGGAGCTGGTAACAAACAATTTCAAATAATGGCACTTGACAATGCAGTAGCAGTTTTAGCCCAAAATAAATTTAAGCACAATACCGTGAAGGATATAGTCTCGAGGGGTTCCATCCAGAAAAGTTTTAGCTGAGGCTAATTAAAAATCATGGCCTTGCAGCCAAAAGCTATGCAAAGCTGACAGCTTGTATGACCTTTTCTCTTATAACCCTTCCACCTTGTGCATGTAATGCATTCATTTCTATTTTAGTCTATCTTTTGCGAGTGCTAACAATTACATTTCACAAGTAGTGAGTTCATCAGCAGAAGTTCTGCTGGGAATTGTACACTGTGAGGAAATTTAGTATTTTCAGGCAGACTGCTGTCAAGAAAATGTAATCAGTAGCCAGAAATGAAGAGAATATACATCACACAGTGTGGCAGTTGCTATCAGCATCTACAGATGTATTTCTCCTTATTATAATCTGTATCAGGATTTCAAACAGACCACCAAAGAAAATGATAATTGATTAAATGGGCAAATGTCTTGAGCCACTTTTTCCATATAACAGTTATCTGAAAAAGAAAGCTAATGAAATAATGATCTCATTTTGAGGTTTTGTATTCAGTACTCAATGTTTGTTTGTTTGTTTGTTAACTGGATAAGCCCCCTGGATGCAAGTGTGACTTTTAGGGGTGACCCAGATGCACTGCCTTATTTGACTTCATATTCAACACTGTTGATTTAAATACTCGTGAAGCATTTATCATTTTTTTTATTTTGCTTTTAAACAATCTAATTAAAAATCTACTTTATAGAAAGATGAATTAATAGTTCTAATTGTACAGTGCATACATTTCACATTTTAAAATTGTACTCTAATAGGTTGGTGGTGCCATGCATGCATTTATTTCCTTATTTCCTTGCTGTTTCACACAGGTAGCTGCTCCTGCACATTTGACAGCAGACCCCTATAGTCTTAGAGAACCACTTTATTAAAACATTGGCCTCATCAAGTATTTTCTACTACTAGGGCCTCTAACAGCTATTAGTAACAGTCAAAACTCCTGTGGTTGGTTTAATAACTTCCTGTCCAGTTGTAAAATTAGAGATAAGATAGTCCAGAATTCATCTTTCATATCTCCTTTCTCAACCAGATGTCCCTCATTACGCATACTATCTGACCTTTTTTTGTCAGTCTTCATCAATGAGCTACCCTCATACTTAACTTAAATCACCATTATCTGCCTGTATGAGTGCTGTAGCGGGATAAAGGCCTGGCTACAGTTCAGATGGCCTGAGTTTATAATAGAGGCTCTGGTGATTGATGGTGCATGCTGGGAAATGAGTATGAGTACTCTGGAGAGATGGGGTCATGTTGGGGGTGGAGGGCTCACTGTCACAAAGTGAAGCTCAGAAAGAACTGTTTGATGGGCAAGCAGAACAGGATTTAGCAAACATGGCTACTCCGTGAGCTTGGGATGCACCACATGTTTAGACAGGAAGGAGTTAGGAAAAATGTTCTCACCAGGATGACAAAATCAATCCCAGAAGCTTAACCCACACCTCAAAGAATTAAAGATGAACAAAACAGAGAAGCAGTGCCTTCAAACTAATGTAACAAAAGGGCTAGCTGAGCAGCAGGAAGGAGGCTTGATGGTTAGAAGGAGTGCCAAGGCAAAAAAGTCCTATTAAATCCATGATATTTGTGGCCAGCAAAAGCTGTCTAAAGAACCACAGAACTGGCTAGTAATGCATAACAATGTTAACCTCATGGACCGATCTCGTACTGTTAAATTGGTATCAGGCTAATCCCACAATTTAATCTCCAACAAGAGTCTTGTCTGAGCTAGAAGAAAACTATTTCATTGTCCTTCACTAGAAGGACACATAACATCTGGTCATAGTGTGCTGTTTGCCCAGTCTTGAAAATGGAATGCCAGTAATTGCCACAGCATCAAAAAATTCTACTCACTTTCCATCTCACACTAGGTGTGCAGTCTCATGCTTTCCCCATAAAAAAAAAAATCTCACAGCCTCGCTCTAGCTGAAGCAAAATTTACACTCATTGAACAAGCAGTAGAACTATTTAGACTCATAAATATAGAAATGCTTCTATTCATTGACATACGCCTTTTGGTCAGAATATCAGCCTACAGGCACTAATTATTTACCCCCATCATCGCATCCTTATACACTGCCCACAATAAACCTTGCAGGACAGCCTGCAACTTCCTCATAAAGGGTCCATGACTCTGGGAACCCCCACTTCCTCGCTAAAATTGATATTCTCATTTCCATAGTTTTACATGAAACTGAAATTCTACCTTAAACTGTAAACCAACAGTTTTGCTTTCACAGCAATGTAATTACTTAACTTCTTTCTGTCCTCATGTTAACACTTCTCTGTCCCAGGTACACTGCTACTACTTTAAGTGTCCATATGAATTCACTGTGCCATGACTACATACATTATCAGAACTGACTACTCTACTTAAAGCAGTTCTGTAACAAGTTATAACCTGTTATAGTTCTATTTATATACTCATTTTTTTAAATGTTTATGTTTCTCATGCTTGTACTTCTGGACAAGTTTGAAAATGTTCCAGTTAGATCTATGTATGTTATCCTGGCTAACACATTTAACCAACCATCCAATCAAAATAACATCTAAACAAAATATAAAAAAATGCAGAGCAGTACACACTGAATGAAATATTTGATATTCATTGGAGATTTGTACAAGTTATACTAATTGAAAATGCATGAGATACATTTTACTTTTTTATTTGAAATATTTACTTACAATGCACATTTATCTGAAAATACATGTGTACAAATCAGTCACAATATTAAAAATGTATGCTGCATAAAACATTACAGCACTTCAGAGGAACAAATATCGGTAATGCAGCTGATGGCACATTTGCAGAATGTAAAGAATATCATGGCAGTGCAGAAAGAGGTGCACTGTTATAGATTTAAGGTTTGAAACAGTTGCACAACATAAAAAAAATATGGATAAGGGGGTATAACACAAAAGGAAAGTCCCACGAGGAAGGTTACATCCATCACACTAAAACAAAAGATAGTCATATCTGAGAAAGCAAACGCAAAGATGAAACAGGCACGAGGTTAGGTGTGGCAGATAGATGTGCATAATGTATTCTAAATACAGACTTATTTCAGAAACAAATATATACACTTACTGTATCTATGTATGGAGCCACGCACAGTCATTTCTAAGTCCTAGGCCACAGACAAAATGTATAGAAAAGACTGCAACAGGTAAATACATCCAGGTAAAATGCAATTAGTAGAAAAAAAGCCTCTAGCAACAGAAATAAACCTTAGTCTGTTAAACAGTAAACAAGCTTTTGCAAAAATAGCTTCATCAGTGAAGATGCACAGGACCAACTGTCAAACAATTTAAATAGAACATTAAAAGCACATGGCAAATGGTATCATATCCTGAAAGCACATGACTGATGACATCAGTTCCTGCATTGCCTAACCTTTAGTACAAACTTAATACTCATAAAGCCATTCAAACCAGGAAACTGATCTTCATGAAGTATATTAAACCATTAATACTTCGCATTTTCTGCTATTGTTAATAGATCACCACCCCTCACTTTTTGATTAATAACTTGTAGGACTGCAAAGTTAAATAATGTTATTCACCTGTTTTATTAATGTAATTAAAAAGAGCATCACTATTAGTACAGCTCCTTATTTCTGTCAAATAGTCACCATTGCTCTCTTTTACTTCTCCAGTTGCTTGTCCTACATAATTTGATTGACATTACATATATATTGTGATGTAAACAGTTTTACAATCACAATCCACAAATGTTTAAACATATAACATTTATGTGTCACAGACTGGGGGAAATTTCTTATTCTTGTAGATACATTAACAAAACTGACATTCAGTGTATGGGAAATTAACGTCTCTCTGTTTATATCTGATGTCTACATGTTAGTTCTGTTCCCTATAACCTAACTTCTGTTTTAAATTCTGTGACCTTTTATAACTAAATATGGATGTATCTGATATGTGCTGCTTAAGCTCATTGGAATTATTTAAAATGTGTTTTTGATAATGTCAGGTATTGCACCATGTTATGTCATGTCAGCAATGCAATGCTAGGAGTCTAAACAAGAAACTCCACTCCCTACAAGCTCTCCTCACCCTAGAGAATGCTGATGTCTGTGCAGTCACCGAGACATAATTTGAAAGTGCCCCTGCAGTGCAAGGCTATACTGCCTTCCACACATTTTCCAGCTACTACACATCATAATCATCAACCCCCTTTTTTAAATATTTTATATGGGGGTCAGGGTGTCATGTCAATTGTCAAAATCTCTATTGAATGTCACTCTCCTACCTTCTTTGACACTAATGCCTGACTGTTGCAGGTCTTTTCTCACACAATGCATCCACCTCTTGCTAGATGCCCTAGTTTCCTCTTGCCTTCTTCCTGCTTGTCCCAACTCTTTTTCACCAGATTGTCTTCAGGTTTTCTGCACATAGGTCCATAGTACCATAATCTGTTATATTTGACCTTTTCTGCAATTGGAGCTATTTTGGCTTCTGCTCTTATGTCCTCATTTCTTCATCTGACCCACAGTGTGCATCCTACCAACAGTCTCAGGCACTTCATCTCTATCACCTCTAGCTTTCTTAACTGCTCTACTTTTACTGCCCAGATTTCTGTACCATACAGCAGCACTGGTTACACCACTGTTTTGTGCACCTTATGTTTCAGCTTATTTGGTATTTTTCTATTATACACTAAACCTAACACTTTGTGCCATTCGGCTACAGCCCCTCTGATTCTAGCTTTGACCTGTTCATTCAGACTTCCCTTCTCTGCTACTCCTTCCAGATATGTGTAGCTGTTAAACTGTTTCATTGTTTTCCTTCCTATCTAATTTCTTAACTTCTTCTAAATTTCTCCATTTTTTGCTGCCATGACAGTTGTCTTATCTGTACTCAGTTTCATCCCATGTGCCTTCAGTTTTTAATTACACTCCCCTATCCTTTGCTGAAATTCTTGCTCAGAGTCTGCCTGCAATCCCACATCATATGCATACAGCAAGTTTGATCTACCCCCTCCAACCTGTTTGCTAATGTAGTCCATCACCAGTATGAACCGTAGTTGGCTCAGAGCCAAACATCAATGCACACCTACTTTCACTGGGAAATCCTCTGTGAGACGTTACACTGTTCTTACTTGGTTAATTGGGTCCTTGTACAAAGCTTGCACTAATTCTAGACAGGTAGGGACTAAAGGTGGAAGTGCCTCAATTTACATCAAACATAAATATACTTCAAGCCTGGTCAAACAGTATAATGCACTTGAGTTTCTCCACATTCAAATCACCATAAGCAAAATCCCATATCACTTCCTTGCAAGCTACAGGTCTTCCTGTATGACCTAGGAAACCCATAACATATACATAAGCTCACTGTAAATACTTACCATCCAATTCAGCACCATATTCATATGCAACCTTAATTACCCCACTATTAACTGTGAATCATATACAACATCAAATCTGGAGACACAAATTCTTGGATTTTGCAAACACAAACTCCCTGGACTAGATTGTCAATATGCCAACCAGGACACAGACATACTGGAGCTTGTCCTCACTAATATGGGAAAGTGCTGTATATCACCTAAGGTAATGTCCTCTCTGGTAAGGTCAGAGTACAAAATGGTCTCCTTTGAAGAAAAAATAAAACCCGCAACCCCACCTAGCCCAAGAATGTTCAGGAATTATTCAAATGCTAAATTCATGCTATTAAGTGATAACCAGGAAGAATTTCAGGCCCCCTAAAACCTGAGAACACTGCTTCTTATGTGGAACTATTTCTAGAAACCTTACACAAGTATGTTAATATATGCATAGAGACAGCTATACTCATCAGGAATAAGTACAGAACTAACTCAGAAAACAAGCCACCCAGGTGGAATCACAACATCAACAAGCTGTATAACAGGAGGAAGAAAATCATAACAAAAATTAGGAGGTGTATCACACAACAGGATAAAAGCACCCTCATCAAACTAAGCAAACAACTCAGAGGACAAATAAAGTCTACCAAAGCCAAATGTGAAGTAAAGTTGATCTTCCAGGCAAAGGACAACCACAAGGCATTCTTTATTTATGTCTGCAACTTCAGAGGCAATATACAATTATGTGCAGAGCTCATTGTTAATTGAGCTACCTATACTGAGCCAGAAGATATAGCAAACCTAATAGCAGACAAATTCATCTCAAACTTTACCCCTCTGTTCCTCTCCTCGAGAGATACCATCAAATATAAATCTCCCTACTATCACTAGGGAACAGGTCATCAATGCTCATTTTAAGCCTAGAACACTGTATTGATGAGCCCAGACAATATCCCAGGCTGTCTTCTAAATAGCATGGAACATGACCTATTAGGCCCTCTGGAGTCACTGTTCAACTGTACTTCCAAACAGAATTGGTGCCTCATGAATGGAGAACATCAACCATCATCCTTCTGCTCAAATGCAGGCCATCTACCTTTGCTATGCTGGTAGTTTTGTTATTTTGACATTGCCTAGAAAAGGCTCTAATGAACAAGATAAAAAATTAGCCAATATCTGAAATCTCAGGGGACTGGTGAAGACCATCCATGGCAAAGTAATGTGGCATATTAACCATGTTCTCCCATGCTGATGGATGGAAATTTTATTTCCCTGGAGTGACACCAGAAACTGAACCAGTTATTAAAATCAATCAGTTTCTATACATACTGTGGCATCATCCTTGGTGAAGGTAGAATGCCACTCAAGGCAAGGCACATAAGTGTCTGTTATACATACTCACAGATACATACTTAATGTCTCTTTTCATATAGTCCAGTAAGGTACATCTGAGGTCACTTAAACCCACATGGAGTATGCTAGAATCATATTTCTACCTGTGGTGCAGTGACTTGAGTGCTTGCATGACATTGTGGATCCTGGCTCCATATAGGCAACTGACCGTTATCTTTTCTACCTGTCCAGCCTAGTGAGAGGGGCATCTGTGAGTCATACATTAGAATCCCCTATGATAAGAGTATTAGGTAAAATATTTGCTTCCTTTATAGGCTTTGTTCTTGGGGGATCGTTGAGTACAGGCTTATGTGTGGTGTTAGGTGTTGTTTTTAGTGTGTGCTTTAGTGGTTACTGATGATAGATGTGGCCATTTGACAGCTTAGGAGATCTTTGAGGTATAGTATGTTTCTTTTAAATGCTTCAGCATAAGAAGGTCTATCTGTGTGGTGCACCAGCATGTGTGAAGAATTATGTATTCTTGACAACCTTGTTTGTAAGCGAGACTTTTGCCTCCAAGAAAGTTATGTATTTGCATCTCTCACATATTTTCTTATTTTGTTAAGGATTAAGAGGTTGTCTGAGGACATGAGTGAATCACTGCATTGGGATGCTTATATCTACCAGGCTGGCCATCAGACATTAGGAAATTACAAATCCATGCTGTCAGGACCTATAGTAGGGTTGGGCTATTATGCTTTAGGGATCTAGTTTTACTGGGGTCAACTGGGTGGTGTCTAGGGTTAAGACTAGATGTTAGGTAGTGCTATGATCTAATATTAGTGCTATTTGTTATGCTAAATAGCTGCCCTAAGTTTAACACCACTCAAAGCCTTTTTGTGTTTAAGGTAAAAGCCCCCTAAGTACTAGCTTTATAGCCTTATAGGGTTGCTACTATATGGGCTAATTGCCACTGCACAGTGAACAGCTCCATGAAAAAGTCACTAATTTATAGCAAACAGGAAAGCACTGAAAATTAACTTCTGTGCCCTCTGGCCAATAAACAACCACACTTTGAAGTCCCCGGAATGCTTCCCAACTCAGAGAGACCAGGTAAACACCTTCTGCCATAAGATGGATGATCCAGGAACTTCTTAGCATAGAAGCACAGCAAAAGTAGCTCTCAAGTGCAGATTAACATCAAGCAACTAATTCCATAAAAAGCTTGGTTGATGAAACATTCTCACTTTAAGCCTCACTGTGTGTTTCTCAACCCAGACTGACCATGCTACCATTCTACTGTCACTAGAATAGCTACCCCCGTTTTTAATGTAAAAATACACTTTGGTTAGCCAAAAGTGAAAAGGTACCAACAAGCTACAACAAGAAACTGTCACTTTAAACCCCATTGTGCGTTCCCTAACTCAGATAGACCAGGCTACCTTTCTACATCCACTACAATTGGAGTTCCAGTCCTCTTAATGTAAAACACACTATAGTTAGCCAAAAGTGAAAGATATCAGAAACAAATCAAGCAACCAGTTGCAAGAAGTAATTCATTTCTCACTTAAAGTCGACCTGTGTGTATCCCACCTCATATTAAACAGACAACCTTTCCTCTGCCACTTGAACTGCAGTCCCAGTCTTCTTAATGTAAATACACACTTTAGTTGGCCACAAGTGAAATGGTACCAGAAATAAATCTATAAACTAATCACAAGTAATTAATAGGTGATTCAAAGGCAAACAAGTCAGCAATGAGGTGCACACACACACACACACACACACACACACACACACACACACACACACACACACACACACACACACACACACACACGCACACACACGCACACACACGCACACACACGCACACACACTCACACACACACACACACACACACACACACTTTAAGGCATTTTCAAAGCACACTAACAGTCTAATAGTCAGGTCTTCTCAGTTTCTTTCATCACTTTCATCAGTAACCAGTACGATGAGCAGAGGAGAGAAGAGTAAGATGAACTTCTATGGCCAGGCATACAGAAGGTAAGACTAGGAGGAGCTTCTACAGCTAGGTATACAGAAGGTAAGACTAGGAGGAGCTTCTAGGCCAGGTATACAGAAGGTAAGACTGGGAGGAGCTTCTAGGGTCAGGTATACAGAAGGTAAGACTAGGAGGAGCTTCTAGGCCAGGTATACAGAAGGTAAGACTAGGAGGAGCTTCTAGGTTTAGGTATACAGAAGGTAAGACTATGAGGAGCTTCTAGGCCAGGTATACAGAAGGTAAGACTGGGAGGAGCTTCTAGGCCAGGTTTACAGAAGGTAAGACTGGGAGGAGCTTCTAGGGTCAGGTATACAGAAGGTAAGGCTAGGAGGAGCTTCTAGAGCCAGGTATACAGAAGGTAAGACTAGGAGGAGCTTCTATGGCCAGGTATATAGAAGGTAAGACTTGGAGGAGCTTCTAGGGTCAGGGATACAGAAGGTAAGACTGAGAGGAGCTTCTACAGCCAGGTATACAGAAGGTAAGACAGACGAGCATCTAGGGCCAGGTATACAGAAGGTAAGATTAGGAGGAGCTTCTAGAACCAGGTATACAGAAGAGGAGACTGGGAGGAGCTTCTAGGGCCAAGTATACAGAAGGTAAGTCTGGGAGGAGCTTCTACTGCCAGGTATACAGAAGGTACGTCTGGGAGGAGTTTCTACTGCCAGGTATATGGTAGGGGCAGGAAGATCGAAAGCCTCCAAGTATTAGAGCACAACAGGAATAGAGTTGGTGGGTGGGGAACCAAATTCAGAAGAGAGCTAGTAAAAATGCAATAAAATGATGTTCCAGTCAGAACACCTAGGCTCAGCATAGAAACCAAAAAGCACTGCAGACTATAAAAATGCCTTAAATTAATAGCTTTAACTTCAGACAAAGAGCAAACACAACACAGAACTGATTTAAAAGTTAAGACAAGTGCAATATTATAAATGCAGTTTGAATGCACTTCTCTGGATGCAAAATGTAGTGCAAATGCTTTGTTTTCAAGCTTCTGACCTTCCAGCAGTCCAAAGACTAAGATATTATAACCTATTTGCTTCTGTTTGATAATGCCCAAGTTAGATTCTTCTACTTCCTTAGTTGGGTCGGCACTATCATTTTATCTGCTAGCCACCTCCTTGAATGAATATTTAAACTGCATTTTTTCTGGTCAGATAGAATTAGCATTTTTGTAAGGATTCTGGCACATTCCACTTCTGTTCTGCTCTGTAATGGGTAACTGTTGTATAACCTAGTTACCCTCTGATTCATTTCTAAGCAGATCTTAGGTTCATAGGTTCATAGGTTTATACTAGGCTATCTGCCCTAAGGCATTTATAAGCCTAGCCCAAAGTTTTGTGGCTTACGCCACCCCTTATATGAAAAAATACTGTGCCCATTAGTTTGTTGTGCTTCTGTCCAGCAGTGACACAGAGATTATTCCCGGGGTAAACCTACGATCTCCCATCCACAGGTCAAGATTTCTCTTGAACAGAGCCTGATCTAACAAACACAAATGACTCCACAGATGTGAAAAATGATATCTTTCTTGACATGTAATGCAGTCTACAATCATATTTTAGTAACTGTAATACTCTATTCAAACTAAGTGGTGTTTCTAGGAACAGATTATTGCATACATTCTGCATTTGTTTACAAATGATTACTTCTATGACTTCTTTCACCAAAGCATATTCATAAAACTTTTTATTATCATATATTATGTGACAAATAGCTCTTCTTCTGTCAGAGTGTATTTTGTTCATGCAATGTCTAAAGTCATAAGCAAATAGTTAAGCTTTTTATTTTTGGAAGAAATATACTCTTTTTTGCAATTAGTTTCAAACAAGTACAAAATATGCCACTCTATACTGGTTTACAAACATTAACTGATAAGAAATATTGGTTGTTTATTCACTTAAACATATTATTAAAGGACTTTTCTTACTGTCCCCTGGATTCATGAAGCTTGCGCCAGGTGCAGGCATAGCGTAGGCGGTATAATGCCAAATATGGCCACTGAGCAATTCAGGTACGATCCAATTCCACATGCACTACCAGCGTACACCAGATCTGCACAGGTCTCAGCTCATGTATGGTAATCACCCCATGCGCAGTAGTGCAGCATGCAAATGAAGGTACATAGCGATTCATGAAGTGGTGCAGGCATAGCCTAAGCATACAAAAATGTAAACCAAAAAAAAACAGTTTACATTTTTCCAAACAGAACATCGGAGCCATGAAAGCGGACCAAACTTACGTATTACAAAGTTAACATTTGCCAATGGCTAAATATACAGCCAGTGACATAAAGAAACACTCACAACACCTAAAAAATAACATTTAATTTCAGGGCCACACTAATGCAAAGTACAGCCACAGGGCATGTGTGCGCAAATGGGAACACAAGGAAAATATATACAGATGTCATAAAATTGCAATGTAACACAAATCATGATTTCGCCATAATAGTCGATGGTATGCATGCTACACCACAACCAAGGAGCAAGAGTTGCTAAGAGTCTGTGATAGTGTTTGGCACGGTAACTATGAATTAGTAGTCAATGCCATGCACATGAGGCAAGTAATACTGAATCGCAAACGTCCCACCGGCCTAAGGATGTACAATACGGTGCAGCGGTACAACACCGAGGAGTGGCCTGGAGGTATACATGACATCAGCAGTGGGGTGTGCCACCACAGCTTTAAGCACATTGGAGCATTGCTAATCCGGGTTGCCCATTGCTAAGCAAAGCCGCATGATAGGGGTGTGGATGTAGCCATAGCTTTGCTTAGCTGAGAGCACACATGGTGACCGAAAGTGCATGTGCACATGGATGACAACGCGCTCGAAACCTGGTAAACGTCTGCACGTGGCGCACACCACAGCTGAAACAGGAAGGTTACGTGAAGTCAATAAGGAAATGCCGCAGTAGGGTAATTGGAGTACAACTGAGTAATTAACACCTATTAACTCACAGTGGGCCATTGACGGTAGCTAACAAGGCTGCTAGTAGCAACCTGCAGAACAGGATAGGGGAGGTGCCGGATTGCAAAAAAAGAGAACTGTCACCGCAGAGCAAAGCAAACCTGCAGTAGATCGGCTATAGAACACATTTCGCAACACAATCCTGGGTTGGGAAAGTACAAAACAAGAAAGCAGGCTGATGGATGCATGCCTGACAATGGGAGGGGAATCGTTATGAAAAGTGAAGGCAAGGGCAAGAGGTAAACCATGGCAGCCAAGTGTAATTCAACACCAAAGGCCCCACAATAGCAGTACCTGCGGTAAAACACATAAGTAAGATACTCTGCAGCTCTGATTGTACATACACACCCTATGACATCATCAGTGTCCAAAGAACAATAGTATAAAGTGTGAAGGCACCTCACACACACTTGTGTATTCCCAAACACAGCACCATTGGTGTAAACAGATGGGGAACTTTTACAATGTACTTGTTGGGAGCTGCCATAGCTGTGATTCATCACCATGTATTGGAGGCTGAAGGTGGTGTGGAGTATGATGCTGACAGCCACCTTAGGCCCCGGAGGAGGAGAAGAGTGTTCAGACCAAGGGTAACCTACCAGGGGCTAGATGATCTGGAGATAGTAGAACGTTACAGGGTGGACAGGGACATCATACAGCAAATTGTTGAGCTGTGCTGGCCATGCCTCAGAGCCAGAAACAACAGAGGGGAACCCATCCCAGTGGACGCAAAGGTATGTGTAAGCTTGAGAATACTAGCCAGAGGTACCTTTCAAAGGCCAACTGGAGATATCATGGGGATCTCACAGGCATCAGCATCCAGGGTACTCCACCAGTTCCTGGATGCCATGTTACCAGATGCCAATGAGCATATATACTTCTTCCAAATTCAGGAGGAGTTGGCCAGCAATATGCGCCTCTTCCACCATGTGGCAGACTACCTGGAGGTACTGGGTGCAATAGACTGCACGCACATACATATCATGTTACCAGCTTGTGAGCATGGTAGGTGCTACATAAACCACAAGGGATACCACTCCATCAACTGCCAGGTTGTGTGCAATGCCCAGGGCATTATCACGGATGTGTGTGCTGGCAGCCCTGGAAGCTACCATGACTCCCACATCTGGCATGCCTCACAGCTGTACCAGGTATTTGTCAGGGGGGACATCCCATATGGCCACATTGTGGGGGATGCTGGCTATGCACTGGAGCCGTGGATGATGACTCCCATCAGAAATGCACACACACCCATGCAAGAACGCGATAATGAGGCACACGCACAAACCAGAATCATCATAGACCATGTGTTTGGGATGCTGAAATCATGGTTCCATTGCTTGGACATATCTGGTGGAGCCTTGCTGTACTCTCCAGGCACGTGTGCCCACATCTTCATAGTATGTGCCATGCTACATAATATGATCCTGCGGAAACAACTGCAGCAGGGACATAATGGTGAAGGCCCTCACAGGCCACCACAATTGCCAAGGGTATCACAGGCACAGAGGGATTCAGACCACGGACACCCTGTGCCAGCCCCAGTAGGCAGATGGAGGTATGCCCAATATGCCCATGTCTTGGCAAAGAGGGAACGTATAGCACATACACTGACAGTGTAGGCCCCTACGGACTGACACACTTCTCCACCTGCACACACAGTAAAATGGATGGCACATACACACACAACCACCTTTAAATTGACATGTATAGGTGGTTTACTGTGTGCATCCTACATAGGCAGCCCCTCAACTATTGCACACACAACAGCTATTGGTACAAGGTAAGTCAACACCTGAACAGTAAATTAAGATAACAGCATGTGTTGATACTGTAAGTATAGGTTCCTAGGTACATCAGTAGGTACATGCCTGCTTGTCAGAGGCCATTCATCAGCCTAGCCAAAATGCTTATCGCCACCCCATTGATTAACTAACTATCCCTCTGTGGAGCAGAGCCAATTGTGGGATCCCTGGGGTGTAACCACTGTTCCCCACCCACTGCAAGGATTCCCTGGTGTGTTAATGAGGGGCTCCATATAATGTAATCAGGGATGCAGTTCCAAAGCATGGGGAGTACCCATTAAAGGTATCTGTCACCCCAGCATTTTCCAGCTATGGTTGTGGCAAGGTGTAGCACATTACAGTGTGTGGCTCACTGTGACATGGATTCCCATAGCTGGAGCACATCCATTAAGCATCACTTGGACATACCATTAATAGGTATCATCCATATGTAAACTAACTGAGTTACACATTTGTTTGCAGTATGGAGGAACAGCTGTAGTACAGTCCACATACTAAACACCATAACACTTGTACATATCCCAGATGCCCCAGTGGTAAAGCCACTGACTGTCTCATGCATGTTCCCAGTTCCACGATCTGCAAAGGCTGTTACGTAATTTTGATGTCCAGAATAATGGATGATGGATGCAGGTCATTAGAGCACGTTTAAGCACGTTAGCGAGTTTATGCACCGGCAAGTGCAGGTAAGCGTCCTTTAAACATGACTACACGGATATGCACAAAACAGGTCTAAGCTTTGCTGAATATCATGCAGATCAAGGACAAAGCTGGCCAAAACCACTGAAATCTGCGTTATTCACCCTTGTACTAATAGTGCCTGCTCTGAGAGGTAAAATGACCACTGCCAGGAGTAGAACATGCAACCATGTACACAATCACCTACCACTAAGCTACCTGAGCTGTACCAATGGCAGGTATGTATTGTGACAGGTTAAAACACAAAAGGGCAGAGTTCGGGAAATAGTATACACCGCCATGTACCCAACAAAAGGTGTATTCTCTCTCTCTCTCTCTATATATATATATATATATATATATATATATATATATAATATAGAGATAGAAAGGGTGATAGAGAGATATATGTCGATATATACAGATATACATATATATGCAAATATATAGATAGGTTAACAACATGTGCACAACCATAGAGGTACATATAAATAGGATACTACCAAATACCGAATGCTTTACATGCCGACACGCGTAATCACGAGGCTTAAAGACAGAAAGACCACAGTACCGGAACACTAGAACCATGAGTACTATTATCACAATGTTAAGGGACATTTAATTAGTGCTTCTGGTGCTGCGGTCCAGGTAGGTACTGTGTTTAAGTGTGTTTCTGATTGCTGTAGTGTATGTAAGTGTGTGTTCTGAGTGCTGTGTGTGTTTCCATGGGACTGTAATGTGTGTGTGTTTGTGTGTGTGTGTGTGTGTGTGTTTGCTTCGTGTGTCTGTTCGTCCTATCTCTGAGGTAGATTATTACAGTAGGTGTAGTGTGGGGGGCACAGCCACCCACATGGGGTGTGTATGGGGCATGGCCACCTGGCTATACGTAGTGTAGGATGGTTTGTTTGGATGTGATGGTTAGCAGTGTGTCTGTGTGTGCGTGTGTGTGTTCTGTGTTTGTGTTAGTTCCAGGAGTTTGATTGTCACGAGTTTGAGTGTTTGGTATTGTGGGGTTTGGGAGTCTGTGAACGGTAATGTGGTTGTTGGAAGTGTGTGCATTCCTGAATCTGTGGGTATGCCTTATACAGCAGTTGAAGTCTTCAAATATGTGCACAACATGGTCCATAGCAATCACAAATTCTGCCATGACCGAACATTATGAACAAAGGATATGGAGACTATATTATAGCAATAACCCATGCCTGGGTTTGGGTAATGCTGGATTTACCCACGGTTGTCTTTGTTTGGTCAATCGGGCTTTGCACTCGTGAACAAACCACACCAACCGCAGGTAAATTCACCATTACCCACACCCAGGCATGGGTTATTGCTATAATACACTATTACAAATATGTGCTATGGACATGAGCTAAACATAGGGTTACCACCTGTCCCAACTTGCTAGGGGCAGTCTCTCTACGTGTGGTAGTGTCCTGACAAAAATGAGTACAAATACTAATGTCCTACAATCTCAAGACATTCTGCATTTTCCATAGTTAATGTAATGGTTGCATACAATAGTCATCTGTATCTAACATACCTACATGTAACAAGAAACAGGATAAGCAAGTAAAGCGCTACAACAATATAAGCTTTTATATAGGCATATATGTAAATTCTATACTTTGTACTGACCGTGGGTATGTGTCGGCCTCTAAAATCCGATGTGTGTCCTGCAAATGTCCCACTATGGCCATTTGAAAAGGTGGCAACCCAAGCCAAAGAGGTTCAGTCACCAACACAACTCCAATGAGTGCAAATATCTGTGACAGAAATACACGAGACAGCTTTCATGTAGCAACATTTCATTACATACTGATGTATTTCCGAAGGGATTGAAGGACCAGCATCACCTGCATGCTATATAGGAACCAATTAACAATGGCTTAATGAATAAGCCTGCAGTAACCATAGTATTAGTCTACTAAATGATAGGTCTTCAATTAGGGAAGGAGCCCTCACACACATATGGAATATGTATAAATGCAGTTCCTACACACATTCATCTGCTATGTACACCCACCTACATCTCCCCCACACCCGAAACAATTGCAATACAGACTGTAATAACATCACAAACATCCACTCACTCTATGACATCTGCAGAAGCCTTAACATACCTTGTGAGAGACACACTATAATGGCCCTATGTGAAATCGTTGCTGTTGTACAATGGAACAGACGCCGATGTTACAGGGTTTGTTTGCAATAATCTCGTATCAGACGGCTGATATAACAGCTACACTCACATGTAGAACTACATCCTCTAGCCATTACACACAATCCACAGGGGCCATGAAGTTAAAATATCTCTGTATTTCTCCATATAGCTATTGCAATTCATCACAAACAACACATCCAGGCCGTCTTCCTCGAAGGTAGGGCACAGGGAAAACGCCCAAGTGGAGTATTCAATTATACCCCACTGTTGCCATGTAATTGGCTAATGGAGTAGCTGCACATCTGATGTGCATGTAATCATCTATTCTGGAACACCAATTGGTGGCAGGATACCACATGTTACTGGTATCTACGTATAAAAGGATGGCTTGTCATACATTCAAACCATATGTACATATGAGAAAACCATTAAAACAGAAAAGGAATAGGACTGATATTATCGTCAACTCGGACTACTAAGAATGTATGTAGAACACTCAGTATGTTAGTGTATGTAGTGCCTGTTCTGTATTAATGAAAGTGTATGCAATGCATATAGTGGGAAAAGGTATTATGTAGTGATGTATTGTTGAGCATAGTAACTCTTGTAGAAACTGTGTGTACTGCTGTGGGCCACAAGGTAAACACCTCATACACCACAAGGGATGCTACATAAGGACTTTAAACACAACAATTCCACTCCAGCTGCTGTCAGTAGCAGGGTTTGTCCAACAAGTACGTGCCATAACAGGAGATAGTATATGTTGATATACTGTAACAGAAGGCATATGTATGGGCATATAACTGAGAATAACATGTCTAAGGTGGTCCTGCTGTGCAATTATGATTTGCATTATGGGATATTGTTGCAAAAATGTGAAATATACAGTATTGTAGGTAGATATGTCTAACATTTTACATAGCATTACTGTTATATTATGCAAATATCAGGTATGTCTATTGGCATGTACAATACACAATAACAGGATACATATGACTTGTAGTCACCAGACAGTGTATCAGCATGATAGCTGATTGAAATGGAAGAGCTAGTCAATTATCCATGCACAAAGGACATGTAATAGCTTCATAGGTTCATAGTAAGGTACTATGCTGTCTGGCCAAGTCCATTCGTAAGCCTAACTACAGTGTTTTCACTTGCAGCACCTCCCTAGTTTAGTGTCCTGTGCCTGTGAACAGCAGAGCCATTCATTTCCTGCACCTCTGTACAGCAGAGCCACTGCAGTGATCCATGGCGTACATGTCTGTCTCCCATACACCCATCGAGGTATCTCTTGAAGAGTGCTAGTGAGGCTTCCTGCCTGATGTACATAGGAATCATGTTCCAAAGCATGGTGAGTGTCTGGGTCAGGAATGTATCCCTTCAGCACATCCTAGTCATTGTTGCATTTAGGTACATATCCCAGAGCATGTGGCTCTCAATGGCTTTTGCTTATGAGGAGCATATCCATCAATATTGTTTTGAACATGGGCCTTGTATGCTCAGCAGAGATCACCTCTGATTATGCAGTATACAAATGAGTACAGTTGGGGTTTCTGTAGTTGGGCTGCATATGTCATACTTCAGAGGTCAGTAATCCTCTTGCTGTGGTAATGTTGTGGTATTTAAAGCCATTGCTGTTGTCTCATAAGGTACATCCCAAATGGGGTGTTGTACCCTTTAATGTGTTTCATAAGTCATGAGTAGAGAGGTACAATGGCTGCCTTTGTAATGGCTACAACCCCATTAGAGATTAGGGTGGTCACGTAGAAGGATATCCATGCCACCTTGGCAATATGGTTATCAAAGCAGTGGGTGCTAACTACTTGGGTTCTAAGATCCCTTATTATGTCTTATATATGTAGGGGACTACCACCTATGTGATAGTCAGCGGGTGATTGGTGTAATCCAAAGGGGATGTCTATGCACCTTGTGGCATGCAGCTTGAGGCCATGTTATTGACACCAGATATCCGTCCCAGTGACACCATTATGGAGGATGTCTGTATCAGCTGGTGAATCAATCATGGCCCCTAGTTTGCAGTTGTCTGCAAACCTATTCAGCGTAAGTCCTTCTGTGCTAGCCTGTACCTCAGAGAAGCATATAATGAACATGATGGGCCCTATGACCGAGGACTGGGGGACACCAATTGTAACTGATTTACAGTAGGAACTAGGGTATGCTACCCCCACTGTGTGGGTTCTGTCTGTGAGCCACTTTGCATAACATCTCGTGATGTAGGGGCTGATGTGCAGGTGGATGTGTATGTTGACAATACCAGAATGAGGAACGGTGTTGAAAACCTTTGAGAGGACAAGGTAGGCTTGTCCTTACCCTCATCTACTGCCTTGGTAATTGTCTCAAAGGACTCCACCAGGTTTAGGAGTCATGGTCTGACCCTAACAAATCCAAACTGGGTGGGATCAAAGGTTTGGAGGCCACCAATGTCTCTGTGAATGAGATTCATGATGATGTGCTCCATAGCTTTGCAGAACAGTCTAGTCAGGCGTATAGGGCAATAGTTCCCCTGGTCCATTGTGGCGCCACCTTTGTGGCATGTGATAACTGTTTCTGTGTGCCATTCAGGGGCCACAATGCCTGATACAAGGCTATTAATGAATTTGGTGCCCAAGTGGGGAGCCATTTTGTTCAGAAGTTCATGTAAATCGCAGCCTGGGATATTGTACGGTCACATGGATTCTGTGTTCCTGGCTTTAGAGACTGCAGCTTTGAACTGTGTAGTTGTGACCGCAGGGACTCTGCATTGTTCCTGTATAGATTTGGGCCCTTTAGGGTGTGAGAGGGGTGTAAAGTTAGCACTGAACCTATCTGCCAGGATGTTGCCAATATCAGTCGGTTCTGTAATGTTCGTGCCTAACTGCTGTATGTCAGAGCAGATGTGGTTATCGCCATCGAGAGTAGTGACATACCTCTAGAATGCTTTGTGATAGTCCTTGGAATGAGTTGCAGTAATGTTTACGTTGCTAGCTTTGGAGGATGTGATAAGGGATCTCAGATTCCTACTGAGGCTAACCAGGGAGCTACCCCACTCATAGGATTGTACTCTACTTTGCAACAGTCTCCACCTTCTGTTGTACATTATGTCCATAGCAGTGGACCACCAGAGTGGTGTCCATTTTCTGGTTGGTACCGTCATGGCTCTGTTTGGGATAGCATGATCCATGCAGTCATGTAAGTGCTAATTAAGTGCAGTTGTGTATGATTCAGCAGTTGTAACTGTATTGTCCATTCTTCATGGGTGTCATGATGTTTACTACTGCTGTCATAAGAAGCCTGAAGTTGGCTTTGTAGAAATATTGTTCTGTGTTTTCCATAAAGGGTGTGGTGCCGGGATGTGGATAACAAGGGCGATTAGCGTACGTTTGGATCTGACCAACGAGTAGATAACCCCAGGTGTGGAACACCAGTCACACATGTTGGTAATGTCCAGGTCTAGGATATTGTTGGCCCTGGTGGTGGTGTGGATAGGTTGATCCAGCCAATTGGAGGTTATGAATCCCAGAAAGCATTGGCCTAATGTGTCGGTACATGAGTAAGTATCCCAGTTAATGGTGGGGTAGTGTCAGTC
The DNA here is from genome assembly GCF_019279795.1 of Protopterus annectens. Lineage (NCBI taxonomy): Eukaryota > Metazoa > Chordata > Ceratodontiformes > Protopteridae > Protopterus > Protopterus annectens. The sequence continues at coordinate 79,715,854 of NC_056745.1, read as the reverse complement.
GCACATCAGTAGTTTCTGTTTGAACCCTACTTTCCAGTACACCAAGAAGTGAGGACCTTTAACCGTGGGGTATGGTGTGGGATCTGTAGCAAGCTACAATTTGTATAGCAGTTATGGCCACAGTTAGTTGCACTTGGATTACCTCTGATGCACTGTGCTAAGCAACCAGCCTGGAGGTGTGTATATCCTTGGGAAATACGAACACACCTCCACCATGGGTGTTCCGGTCCTGGTTACATGACTGAAAGGTGTGGTCTGAGTAATAGCCTGTTAGTGCAGGGGTGCTCTCAGGAGCCTAGAAGCAGGTCCCAGTCACTGCAGAGATATCGAAGTGGTCCATTACAAGGAGTGCCTAGGGTGAGTGCATTTGAGATGAAGATGTCAAGCATTGATTAGCATTACCCTCAGGTTTTGCTTGCCTGTTCCTGTTATGGTGCTGAATATGTTATTTGAACCATGCCTAAAACAGGCACTATAGGTGCAGCAAGAGCCTTAGATGTTATCCATAATCCCAGGGCCGACAGGTGCAGGCCATCTGTGCCAAAGCATCGTGTTCTGTCGACCATGTCATTCAAAGCAGACAGATATTGGATACCCTTGGAATGACACCAGAAACATAGCCAACTGTTGAAGTGAATAATTCAGCCCTTGTACTGTGTTATCAGTCTGGACGAATGCCGAATGCTTTTCAGGGCTAGGGTGATACCTGCCTGGGCTACAAGATCGGAGAGCTATTCTATGTCTCTGTACATGTAGTCCAGGAAGTTACATCTCAGGACATTCACACCAACATGGAGAATGACACAGTCATACCTGTTGAGGAGTGACCTGAGTGCATAGGTTATTTTGTGGATCCTGTTACCCGACAGCAAGCTGAAAGTGACTATCACCTTGTGTAGCCTGCTGAGTGGGACATCAATGTGACCGCCTATAGAGTCACCTATGACTAGTGTGCTGGGTACGTTATATCGCCCTATTAGCTGTAGCTGATGGGCACACTGAATCTGTGGGCTATAAGTAATTGGTGTTGTGTTGGGTGATGGGGGCTGCCTGCGTTTCTGCTTTGGAGTTCTCTGTTGCCTAGACAGAGTAGAATTGAGAGGGTCCGCAAATGTTGTAGTCTCACTATGTGTGGCCTGTGGTGGTGGAGATCTAGTGAGACTATGTGATGAGTGTGGTGTGGTGTGGTGCAAACGTTTAACATCCCCACATGATTGTCAGGTTCAGTCTGGGTTGGAGAGAGCTTTACCTCCAGCATGGCTACATATGCACATCTCCCACAGGTTGTAGTGTTGGATGTTAGGAGGGGAGCATTGACACTGTACACAAGACAATTTCTATATTGCCTCATGATGCCCATATTCATCATATAGACAGACGATAACACTGGGAATTGACACTTGGACATGCCTGAATATTTAACTATTTCTCACTAGATATGTGAGGAAAGTGTGTATAACAGCTATTTCACTCTAAGCAAGTGGGAAATGTAAATACAAACAGTGTTTACCTGTAGGAAATCAGGAGGATTGAGTGCTATAGTAATTAGTAGCTCATGAAGTGCTTACATGTTCTGAACAAGTGCTGAGCATGAATAAGCAATACAGATAGGGTGTTGGATAACATAAACACACTGCCCCCCCCCCAACAGGTACACAATCACATATCTATGAACACTACAGAGCCCCTGTAATCATAACTATGATGGTACAAAGTGCACTCAGGCTGCATGTGACCTGTCCACATCCCTGGTTGTATCATACACATATGGCAAAACAGTTTGCTCTACACATACACATCATGTAAAACATAGCTTCATGTCAGTCTGTGACAACACTGAATGGTGCACACCAACAGTTATCACAACCCACAAAGTGGAGACACCACTCATAATGGGAGGGAGTGCACTATTACCCTGCTGAGTCTGGTCTGAAAGTCCATGAACCTTAATCAACATATATGTTGTTAGCAGTACAGATGTAGATGACAGTACGGATGATTTCACACTGCATATCATATCTGTGACAGGTCATAGAACATCATCACCCATACTGTGTTCCACCTACACTCAGTATACTAGATGTACCTTTGTATGTCACAGGAGTGTTCTGCCAGTGGACTGTTGACAGAACCAACACTACAAAAGGTGTCTGAGTGATATGTGCATATCACACCAGTGGCAGCTACAGTAAAAATGGGTTAATTTGTTGTACTCCCCCTCATTGTAGCCCATACCACACAGACAAATGGGAGGCATCTGTGTATGTAAGTATGTGAATGGCTATGACCTAGGAGCAATAGCTGACTCAGTGTTGTGGACAACATACAGAATGGGCTTTGTGGGTGAGGTGTGTGACATATGTGCACAATCTGACAGCTGCATATTGCATTGTCACCGCTAGGTTAATAACCTGTACCCATGAACTACCACCTAGGCAGCGGTCAACATAATAGACACTGTGTGTAAGGGATGGTGCTGTGCAGTTTACTTCCCTGAACTAGTGACATCACCAAGCCTATTAGGTAGTCATAAGAGGCAACCCTAGTCATGACAGGGTGCCATCCATGAGCATGGAGATCATTGTACAGCCATACTCATCACTCAAGTGACCAATATCAGATCAGATATCACCTTTAAGGGGTATTGCCCATGTTTGGATGGGCGACACCAGCCTTCACAATCCTCATCTCCACTATGTAGCATGATGCCTCCCCTGCATAAAGACATGTCCAACACTGTGATGTTGGACATGCTACACGTACATATCCTGATCTGAAATACATATGTCATGGACATCCACCTTCCTAGTACAAGGATCGCCACATGCTGGACAGATCCTTGTACCATACACGTTACATACTCCTGCCATACTATGCAACCCTGTCCAGCAAAGCTGCATATTTCACCTCTGTCAGACATGGTGTGATGACCGCATGGTCAATGTATCATTAACCGTCTGGATCAGTTATGTGGCACTGTTTCACCTGGCACTGGAAACATGGCTGTCGGCTACAGCTAGAAAACCTTACATCCTACGATCATACATGGCCCAGGGTATACAGACTACTACATGACCTTGGCCATACATGCTATAGTTGATAACCATCCCTGCAAATACCATCCAGCTAGCCATTGTCCCATGTGTATCACATGTGCAACACAGGTGATATGTAGCAGGATGTTGAACTGCTGTTCAGTGCCGTGTAGATGTATATGGCAAAGCACATGCATGTAAAGGCTTCCGGGTGCATATCTGCATTGTCACAGGTCATGTCTGTTAAGGCAGTGTATGTGTTGATATGTGACATATACACAGCATGAAGGTCAACAGCATTAATGTAGACACATCCAGGCATGTGCTGATAGGTAAGAACGCCAGTACAGGCAAACAGACATGCCCACATCAAGACAGCATTCACATGAAGTATGAGCAATGTAATCAGGTGACACACATATATGGTGATAATATCCAATCCCCATTGGGTGTCACATGTGTGTGACACAAACATGTCAGTGGTGTCAGTGTCATGAAGATTTGCAAAGACAACTGTTCATATGTACTAAATGTAATACACATGTATGTGCAGCTGTATCTCTGTGCATCTCTGAGATACTGTGATCTGTCTCCATCATTATGTCTTCTAGATATGCCTCGAGCAAGGCTCCCAGCTTATACCCGCTTGTAGGATGAGGCCCTTATACCTTACCTCCAAGACAACTGTGATGTCTTGTTTAGCCATGTGCCACAGCATGCACAGCAGCGTGATGACCTGTGGCAGGAACTTCGCAGGAGGGTTAATGATGTGGGTGGCCATAACCGCACATACCAGCAGGTGCGCAGACACTGCATGGACCTGATCAGATGTGCAAAACAGCATGTAAATGCAATCACCAGGGAGCAAGGTGCAACAGGTGGTGGGCCACCAACCCAGCCCCCACTCACACGTACCGAGGAGCTACTGGCCAACCTGGGGACACCATCAGAACAGCATCCATAAACCCTAGCTACCATCGTAGAGGTGGGTGTCTCTCATCCACCGGCCCTGGAGTTGCCTGGTAAGTCACTACTGCACATATAACTATTCTATCCCATTTAGTTGCATGTGTCACTGTACAATATGTAATGTAACATCATATGCAAGGCATGTATACACACATGCCGCATACTATAGTATGCTACTCTGTGTATGCACACATGTGCATACTCCATAGTATATCCTGTTGTACTGGCGAATGTGGTAACATGCACATTGCACCCTGTAGCTGTCATACAGTTATGGATAATGATCATACTGCTGTGCCACCCCTATATAGGTACCTCTGGCATTCCGCAGAGACAGCAGGTCATTGAAGATGAGACAGTTATAAGTATCAGACATGTTAATGCACATATCTATTCATCATGTGGCCAGTTAACACATGTACACATAATGTATGGCCCAGTCACAATGTACAGGTTGCATCTTTAATCCATCACACTGGCTACCCATGTGCAATACTTGCGAACTAAGTGAAACACCGACATGAAATCACAGAAACTGTCATCGCTAGATGTGAGGACAGCTGTGCATGCAATGGTGGAGGTGTTGTTCAATGTAGGAATATGTACTATACATCAGAACTACACATGTGGGGTACACAAACAGTACTACACAGCGAGCTGGAGTATGGACAGCCCACAGGATTCACCATTGTGGAATATGCCCCTGCAATGAGTGCACACATTGTGATGTACCATCTGACATGTCCATGACATGTAGTGGTCCGGCTGCAACATTGTCTCACTATCCCATAAAACATACCCGACATACAAAACATGCAACCCTTTGTCTGCATAACCCTGTGGACAGTCGAGTATCTGACATCTATGGGTGTATGTCATATGGGACAACAGAGACATGTGAGATAGACGGCCATCACAACCGTTTGGCCAAAACATGTTCACACATGGCCATGGAGGATGGTCAGAGACATGTAGCAACACACAGTAGATGTGATGTGTTTGTGTGTACACTCTGTTGTACATTGTCTACACATGGTCCAACTATAGCCTTTGTTGAATGGTTATATTGCAGATGTGGAACACTGGACATCCTACAAGCGTGTGCACAGCTTGTGGAGGCGTCACTTAATTTGACCACATAAGATGTGTTGAACATCATGACTGTGTCACAGCATGACAGTAGTCACCTGTACAGCATCCACATACATACACAGACAACCACATCAGGCCACAGATACAGTACATTTCCCTTGCTGCTGTTGGACATCACTGTCAGCCGTGCACCTCGTGTGTGTGGTACACAAATGTCATGTGGGACATGGTGAATTGACAAGTCTGCCATGTGTGCACATGGTTGCCAGGCAGCTAAGATATGTCAGCAGATGTGCAGGGGTGTCATCCGTTTGTCCTTCGGTGACCTGTCACACATTACACATAATGGTTTAGTGTGTATACACCTCAGCAATGTGGGTCACAATCCACAGTATATATGTATTGTGTATGCACACAGTCATGGCTATGCACTGTGTGTGTAATCCACACTGTATAGCAATAGAGACGCCTCATGATGCCATGCAATGGCACTGTGTCTGTACTTCACACTGTATAGCAATATAGATGCCTCATAATACCCTTTAATGGTCATGCACATCTGCTAAAAGTGCATTTTATCTGTTGGGTGTACAGACAACACTGCAATGTGACACCATTACACCACTGTACATGTGTCAGGACACCATTGTGTCAAATGTATGCATGTCAATGCACACGTCAGCAGATTACATATCATACTACATGTTAATGTCAAGGTCATATGCCTCACATCAGCCATGTGTACTGTTAACCTGTGCTGGTTCACATGGTGTAAGACAGGGATGCATGCTTACTACCATGATTGTATGAAATGCATGGCTTCTGCTATGACACATGCTTGCTGTTGTGTGCAACCCAGGGATGTATGATAACTACCACTATTATTGTCTGAGCTGCATGCCATCTGCTGTATCACATGCATGTTGCATGCCTTCTGTCAAATCACATGCATGGTGTGTGTGTGTGTGTGTGTGTGTGTGTGTGTGTGTGTGTGTGTGTGTGTGTGTGTGTGTGTGTGTGTGTGTGTGTCTGTATTGTAATGTAGAGTCTTTGTTTGTCTTCACAGGTGATGTAGGTCCATTACCCTCCTGCAATCCATCTGATGTTAGTATCCCCACAGACTCTAGCAGTGATGATGAACATATGCTTCAGGCACAGGCAGGGTTGTCAGGGGCTGAATCTGTGCCATTAGTTGCCATTCCACCTATACCCCCCTCATCCCCGCACAAAGTTCTTATGCCAACACATACCCCATCACCAGTGGCCATAGAGGAAGGACAGTTAGCATGTGGTAGCTTGGAACAGGAACGTGTGGTGGCTATGGAAGGTGTGTATTTACACCATGGTGTCAGTCAAATGACTGGAGATGTGCCACACAGGCATGTGGCCAGTGCTGCTAGTAGGAGGACCTCTGGCTGACATGCCCCTGCAGGACAGAGCGCAGCAGCTGGTGTCACCAGATGCATGTTTCAGACTGTAATGGCAGCACAGGCATGTGCTGAACAGCAGAACAGAGAAGGGCAGAGGCTTCAGAGGGCTGCTATCCATTCTTTAAATTACAGCATCTAAGCATTGGCAAATGCTCAACAGAAGATTGCTGGTGTTTTGGACAGATAGTTGGGTGACATGGTTGGAATCCTTGACTGTGGCATGACAATCCATGAGTGTGAGATGTCTGTGCTGGAACATCTGGTAGGAGTGAGGTGTAGGGCACGTGGACATAGGCCAGCTACATCACCTGGTGCAGGCCTACGTGAACGAGCTACCTCACATGCCCACTCCCATAGTAGTGGTAGCAGCAGCAGTGCAGCTGGTGATGTGCTGTCAACACCAGGACACAGCAGGCCATGTGGACGTGGCCCTGGATGGTCCCAATGGGGTCACGGTTCCAGTGGACATGTGTCATCGGACAGTACCCAATCTGTACATCTGCCTGGTAGTGCCCGTGCAACCCCCTGGTAGACACAGGTCACGTGTCCGTGGCCGGATACTGTGAGCTGTAATTCCTGGTCTGTACAGTCTGGAGCTGTCAATAATACCCCTGTGTAGGCCAGACACATGGCAGAACTGTGTGCACACATACACGCACACACCAAAAACATCTGTAGGGCACCGCAACACTCATATGCATAACAACCACACATGGCCAATTAGATCACAGGTCCTAACCCACACACATGATGTCATCCACTGGTGCAGCCTAGGCCCCTGGCAAACATTATCACCTTGTGCATATGATGATGCCTGTGCCACATCCCTGTCATCCACACCATTGGTGCAGTGACATGCTCATATGGTCTGATTTACAGGGTGAACAGAATAGAGAGATAAGTGTAGATTATAATTGTTGTGTACTGTTAACACACAGCAGACATACCATGTAGTACAGGTTTAGAATGCATTGTTTTCTGTTCACAGTATGTGTCTTGGTAACAACAGTAACAGCATGTTGGTAATGATGTCCTGTTTCCCTCCTTGAGGTCTAATTGCATGTGCCATTGAGTACCAGTGTTTGCAGTTTCCCATGTGTAAATGTGAACTACTCACAGGCATGTATGGCAATACCAGCATGCTATACATAGCTTCAACCTCACTGTTAGAAAGGCTGACATTCCAAAGATGTCTACAAATCTACTGATCCAGGAGCATGTGAGCTGTGTACTAAGCTACAGTGGCTAGAGATGTGACATCCATACCGGGTGACATCACAGGTACAGTTACATGGGGCATGGAGTTTACATTGCTGTCTAGCTGATGACAAGGGTAGAGGCCAGTTGATAGCTTGAGGCCTCACTGTGTAGCAGTAATACACATTCACATTACAGGATGAGAACACACAGCTACACACACACACACACACACACACACACACACGCACACACACGCACACACACGCACACACACACACACACACACACACACAGGTATTCGCACACATGTATTCAGGCACATTAACATACCCACAATCACGGGATCAACGACACTGTAACACACACACACACACTTGATAGTGTTGAGGTGAGGACCCCTGCCTATGTGGTAATCACCATTACAGTACTGTGCACCCACATGATGCGACACAGAGAATGAATGTGTACAGGTAGTCAGTAATGCCTAAGATCGACGGCATCAACAGGGTAGTAAATTGCATCACCTGGAGGGGTTAGGGGTCCTATCTGTTCACTATGGTAGCATACATCCTCACTCCATGGACCAAACAGCCATACATACATACACACACACACTGTGGAGTCCACAATTTAATGCACCTATGTCATGCACATACAGATAGCTCACATGTGTGTGATACACACCCCACCCCTGCCTATGTCTTGCTTTCTACACTGCAGTATGTACAGATCTCTACAACAGTGTACAGGGGTGTGTAACAATTGGGATGTATTCCCCACCATACGTGGCATATATGGACACACAAGCAACACACATGGCAGTACTGTGAATCAAACACCTGCTATCTTATGATACATATGACAGACATGCAGCAGTATTGCCCACATTACAATGTGTACCGACGCTACCTTTGGCAATTGGGTTGATTTATGCACACGAGAGGTCGTACGTGTTACAGGTGTCAAGTAATTTACAGTCAGTGACACCCTGACTGCTGTGTAGATTGTATGTCTTCCCCTTCAATTAACAGAAACATAGCTTAGTGTTTGCACATGTTATGGTAGGATGGCTTGTGACACACCTGTGAGCTGTCTTCAGCAAACATCCATCTGCAAAGTTGGCCCACAACTTTATGTCCACACATCCGTCCATACCTGATGTACATCTTACCGTACTGTCAGTATTTCACCTTATGCAGTTGGCAATGATGGGGCTGCACTGCAACTGCATGTTGTAGTAAGACACAGATTACCTGCAAATATCAGCTACTGCACACGCATGGTAGCTGAATGCACACCACTACATGTACATGTGTGTAGGTCCTACATTCCTGTCATTTAGCCATGTTTGTAGGCATTGCAATTGGTGGACATGTGTGATGACATACATGACACATGGACTGTTGTATGATATGATAGTTGTCATGGGTAACCAGTACAGAGGGAATTTTAACTCAGACAACATTGCTATCACACCTTATGTACTGTTAGCATTCAACAGCCGTAGACCTACCTTCCATGTGCATGTGTGTAATTGCTGTAGCCACCTGTCTGCACAAAGCAACAGCTATGCTATGTACATATGTGTTGTGTGTGTGTGGGGCATGTACATATCCACGCCAGGTACATGTATGTTATATCCAAACATGAGTGTGTTTACTGGTGTACAGCAACAGTCATCTGTTACAGCTGTATATGACCCAGGGTCCCTGTTATGTGTACAGCCAATCTGGTTATGAACAGTGGTATCATTGCATTGCATAACACATGACGCAACTGTGTCAGTACATGGGTAGTCTGCACAGTTGCTGTAGAGCTAGGTACAGTCCAATGGTCATAGGTCACATGGTGTTGTACTAATATATGTTCTGCCACATATATGGATGTGTGTTGCTGGTCCAAGGACATGGTGATGTCTGAGGGCTACATCCTAGAATGTGGCTTTTGACACTGTGATCTGCACCCGACACATCTGTGATGGCTTTTGAGTGTGTACTGGTCAGTACATGTGAGTGGCCTTCATGCACATGGGGACACCACCACCTGGAGCGATCCTTAACGGTCTTATGGCCCACATGTCTGTATCCGAGGTATACGGTGGTAGTGCTATTGTGCACAACTGTGCCTTCAGCCAGGTGTTACTCACTGCACAGATGTCAGTATTCCCCATTGTTGGATATAGATTGGCAGCTGTGATTATGAACGCTACATATCTAGTTCTGTTTAGCATACACATACAATGCAGTTGTCCTCTAGGTGTCAGGGTGTTAACCTGGTCTCAGGACATTTGTCTATGAATGGCACTATATGGGCGAAGTCGCCACTCCTGGCAGGACATCACCACGGGTGGTATTAGTGTGCCAGGTTTAGATTGGTACATCTGAGGTGATGGACAGCAGCACTGTTCCCTTCCGTGTTTAGAATCAGAGTGTATACAAAACAGCCCTTTGCCACTAAGTGTGTGAGCATGCCCAGTATGATGTTGTGTAGATGGACACATAGGGCATTCCAAATGGCTGTGTGCTAATAAGTGTGTGAGCATGCCCTGTGACACTTTGTGTCAGTTATGTGCCTCTATGTGTATGGGCATGGCCATTGTAACCCTGTATAGTGATAGTGGTCATCCAGGCAACAGATGGCCATATCCCACTTCAGGATGGATTCCTACATTGAACACACTGGTTCACAGGTATGTACATCGTAACTGCCAGTATCCATGTCAATGTCCACATTCCTAGAAAGTCATATTGACAGTCTTGAAAGGTGTAGTGTCTGTGGCGTGTCTTGTATCTATGTAATGTTGTAATAGTGGTCCATAGATAGGCAGTTGTCCTGATCACACCACTGGCGTATGTTTGTCTCTGTCTGCCTGGGGACAGTAATATGCTTTTAGACTGCTCACACTCCATACAATCCTTATCGGCGTCTTTTCCTTTGCTGATGATGTCACCCATCTAGAAGTATGCCTCTGGGAAGGCTGCATCTCAGTAATCTCAGTAGTGCATTCTGTAACTGTGTAATGCTGTAGTGTGATAGAATAGACAGGTAGGTGTTATATTCCAAGGCATGACAGGTGTGTGTGTTTAGCAGTCATATCTGTGAGTGGCTAGCTCCACAATGTGTTGAGCGTGTTTTGCTGTTTTCTTATATAGTGTCCATAAATGTCACAATCGCCCAAGAGACTGGGTTGGTAAGACATACACATACATTCGCCAATAGGTCTGGTGAGTAAATGTCAGCAGCCCTAATTTTACCCTTAATACAGTCTGACCCGTGTGACACAACGAAACACACTTGCCATGATAGTAACACCAGTACATAATGCAGGAGGCACATGTGGTTTCCTTTTCATTCTTGTCTAATGCTTTGGTGTCATGTGGTCTGCTGTTGTGATATATATTCTATATCTACGTATGTGTGTGTATATGTATATGTGTGTGTATATGTGTATATGTGTATATATATATATATATATATATATATATATATATATATATATATATATATGTATGTGGACATTAGCACACATAAATCTACATGATGGAATACATGTCCTATACTGCTGAATGCCTGTGCTGGATGATGTGTACGTGATCACCTTACATGTATATATATCAGCCATGGCTTAGTGGTAAAGCACATTGTCTGTAGTGTGCAAGGTCTCGGGTTCGATGTGTGTAGAAACCGGTTATTTTGTCGCAGGGAAGAACAAGGGACATCGAATATGGTGATGAATACAGTGATAGTAAGGAGCTTTTAACCAGTTGTGTGCAGATCTGTGCAACAGAAAGCAGTGGTTATTATTTTGGAGGCTCAGTATGGGTCATGTAACTATGCATTAGAAGACAATACTATGCAAATGAGGTGGAAAATAGTGAATCCCGTTTAACCGCAGGGTGTGATGCAGATCCCAAGAGGGTATGTGTATAGATAGCCAGGTGCAGGACTCAAATATAGGTGAAAGCATGGGGGGGGGGGAGTGTCAGGCATACTTTACGTACATTGGAGCCTTGTGTCTCAGGATTGCTCCTGCCTTAGCATGCCTAAGCTAGGGGTGTGTCTATATCTGCCTAGTGCAATTGGGAGGAACAACAGCAGTAGGAGAGTAGTCAAGGTGAATAAGCTGTGCAAACAGGTGATAATTAGCACAATCAGCAGATTACAGGCCCAGCCTGGCCCAGAAAACTACGATAAAGTGAGAAAGCACCATATACATGGGTTTTATCCACACTCTACACCACCGGTGTATACATGCAGGGAAATTTTACGAAACAATCCAACGAAATGAGAAGGGCTGCAGCAGGCAACATAGACCAACATGTGCAGGAGGCTGAAGGTGGTGAGGATGTGAATGCTGCTGAACAACCCTCAGTGAGGAGACAGAGAAGACTTTACTGACCCAGGGTAACCTACCAGGGGCTACATGAGCTGGAGATAGTGGATCGCTATGGGGTGGACAGAGACCTCATACAGCAGATTGCTGAGCTGTGCCGGCCAAACCTGACACATCGAACAGGCCAAGGGAAATCCATCCCAGTGGATACCAAGGTATGTGTAGGCCTAGGTATACTAGCCACAGGTACCTCCCAAAGCACAACTGAGGATATCATGGGGATCTCACAGGCATCTGCATCCAGAGTATTCCACCAGTTCCTAGATGCCATGTCATCACATGCCAGTGAGCACGTACATTTCTTCAACACACATGAGGTGTTGACCAGCAATATGCATCTCTTCCACCAAATGGCAGACTACCCTGCAGTAGTAGGTGCTATAGCCTGCACGCACATATGCATCAAAGCACCACCCAATGAGCAGGTTAGGGCCTACATTAACCACAGGGGCATCCCCTCCATCAACTGCCAGGTCTTATGCGATGCCCAGGGCATTATACTGAATGTGTGTGCTGGCTGCCCTGGAAGCTATGACTATTCTGATATATGGCATCTGATGCAGCTGTACCACACCTTTGCCAATATGGACATCCCCTATGGTCACCTAGTGGTGGATGCTGGGTACCCACTGGAGCCGTGGCTGATGACACCCATTAGAAATGCACACACACCTGAACAACTATGCCATAATGAGGCACACGCACAGGCAAGACATATAATTGAGCATGTGTTTGGGATGCTCAGGTCACGGTTCCAGTGTCTGGACACATCCAGTGGAGCCTTGCAGTATTCCCCAGCTACATGCACCCAAACTGTTATGGTATGTGCTATGCTACACAATATGATCTTGTGGAAACAGTTGCAGCAGAAACAGCATGGGGCAGGGCCACACAGCCCCCCACCAATGCCAAGGCCTGTAGAGGCACAGAGTGACTCAGAGGAGGAACTACCCGAGCCAGACCCAGTAGGCGAAAGGAGGCATGCCCAGTATGACCTGGCCTTGGCAAAGAGGCAAAGCATAGCATATGCACTGACACAGTAGGTACCCAGGGAATGTCACCCTCTTTGACTCGCACAGACAGTAAAATGGATGCCAAACATGACACTACCTGTGCTCAGCCATGTATAGGAAGTGCACTGTGTGCATCCGACATAGGCAGCCCTCCAGCACCATCCTCAGGTTTGGCACACCCTCAAGGTAAGTCAATCAACCTACCAATTGGCAGTTGTATTAGAATGTGTTTTTACCTGTAGCTATGGTATGGATGTGAGCATGCAAGGGAATTTGGTGGCCGAATGTTAGGGCAGCAGACAGTACACATCCATAGTGGCACCATGACATCTGTAGCACATATCGGGGTCACAATAGTAGCCAGTAGAACACAGGGTGTCCTAACCCACTGCGGGTTATGGGCTGAACATCATGTGTGTCCATACAGTCCACACAAGTCTCAACCAGCTGGACAGGTGTAGACCAGCACAGACAAATGCTGTACAATGGCCTCTGAATATGCCCAATGGATGACCCCCCCCCCACAGACACACACAGACAGACTACAGCAGGCCAGGCAGTTGGATGTAGATTGTGAAGTCTAGGACATCTGAAACCAATATGTTGGTAATTAAAGCTAGGATCTGGAGTACACTGGTATGCCTCTAGCCAGCACATTAGGTAGGTCCACACACACTGAAATGGTGTACCTGACATATCAGTACAGTAGTAGCAAAAGTGTACAACTGTCAGCTGTGCTCCCCTTCCAACGTACACATGTAACTGTCATGTGCGCCCCCCCCCCCCGGTGCTGTGTAGGAATGTGGATACAGTTGGATGTCCTCCCATGCTGTGCAGAAATGTAGCAACAGTCAATGCCACATGACTGATGAATACCCTGCAAACACAGCATGCCACCTGTCAGTGTACAATGCAGCGGTCGGCACCACAGTACTGACTACCTGGACATGTAACACATGCGATCCAGTTGACCATACTGGGCATGCTTAAACACATGAAGGTATGATGGTAATGTCAGTCGACAACATGCATAACGGTCATACTGGGCATGCTCACACACTTAAACACAAGACGGCCAGGTCTGCAAACACCAGTGGTCCGGACATATCTGCCGGTACATGATATACTGTTGGATGACTGTGCTGTATGGTATGCGTGTGGTACTGTCTATTGTCATTATATTTGCCATAGTGTATTGGTAATTCAGATTAGCTGTGTGCACAGGGTGTTGCTACCAACACTTGCAAAGGACGGTTCTTTGTTTGTGGCCAGAACAAGGCCATTGGATACAGAGTGAGTAAGGTACATTGCAGCAGTTGAGAGTGGTTGTGCATGGGTTTGTGGGGTGTTAAGCACTGCTGACCTCTGGTTACAGCTTCTTATACTTGTTTGGACTCCACATTTCTTTAACAGTGCAATACTCGCATACTGGTAGCCAAACACGCTTACACCCACTCGCTCCCTCACTTGCACATGCACTGACATTGGTGCTTGCATTTGTCACTCACGCTGGGTGGGCGCGATCCCTTGTGATGCCTATTACATTGGACTACATGATTACAGTATCGGGTATGGCTGACCATTAGGCGACGGCATGACGTTCGACTGTACGGAATCGGCGGCCTGTCCAGTGAGTTAATCATATTATATGTGTGTTCCTCATACAATCTGCTCCCATCTAGCTGATACATGGGAGCCGATACTCTGCAATGCAGACAAGTAAATGTGTTTTGGGAACCACATCTGTCTGCCGGGTCATGCTACCGCATACCTATTGTAGGTTTTCCACCTTTTAACTTTGCTGAAGTGAGACTTTAGGATTAACACCTGTCCCACTTTGCGTGGGACAGTCCCTCATTAGGCATATGTGTCATGCAAGAATAATCTAGGCATAGCAAATGTCCTGATTACAGGACAATATTATATTCTATGTTTCTCTAATAGTTGCATGTAATGGTTATTGTATAAATGACACTTCTATATATATAGATATATATCTCTGTCTGTACATACATATACACCTATATACTTATTTACATTTCCCATACAGTTGAATGTCCACCACGCATCCCCGCTGCCTTTACCTCCCTATATCCAAAGGATATTATTCTGGCCATCACATAAAATTAGCGGCCCTTACATGGCTTGGACCCAGAAACAGACAATCATTAGTCACCGGTTTAACCACTACACCATCTTTGGTACATTCCGCATGGATGGCAGTTAGGATATATGACTTCACTACAGGTGTTCAATAGTACTGGCAACAAATGTGACAGTTGGTTGGTGTACATATGTGTACGGACCTCTCAACCACTCAGGGACTAATTTCAACAGTAACAGGGACAAGGCAAGAACAAATCAGGGACAATCACAGACACTTTTACAATATTAGTACTATTAACTTGAAATGTGTTGACAGATTCAGAGCATATGTATTAATACTTATTTTCTGAAGCTAAAAGCGTCTATTACTCTTAATTGTTGTCATTATTCATTCAAGTGTCATTCAACACCTTTCCTCCAAAGGTCACTGGTTTTAGGAGGGATTAAGAGGCTGGCCAGTTATTGTGCGAATGCTCTGACCATTGGTAAGGTTGCCACATTTTCATATGTCCAGGATGGAATATATGCAGGACACACCAGATTTTTTAGGCCAACACATACCCACGGTCAATACAGGGTTTAGAACTTTAATTATTTTCCTAGATGAGAGCTTATTCCTGTAGCAGTTTAGTTGCTTATTCTGTTTCTTGTAAGATTTATGTATTTTACATACAGAAATAACTGTTTTAGGCAACTGTTACATGAAATATGGTACATAATTATTTCCTACAATCACAGGCCATTTGTCATTGTGTCATTCTTGGTCAGGACACACCTACCCAAACAGGGACTGTCCCTCACAATGTGGGACAGGAGGTACCCTGCTTACGTCAGCGCCTTAATCACCCTATATCCAACCACCACTATGCGAATGTGTAAAGTATATTTTCTCGATAATTCATGTGGGGAGCCGTGCATCACAGGCAGGTGTTTGATTCTGGGTAGTAGATCCTGCATGACCGGCTGGAGGCTGAGCAGTCATGTGAACAAGTACTGCACATACAACTTGTGTCCAGATGTCTACAGGACTGGACATCGTGTCGTGATACCAAGTCTGATGTTTACACAGGATACTTATCCCATGAGGGATATCCAAAAATTGAACAAGCCATTAACCTTCGATTTTTTTGGATTTACGAAAATGTGATAGGGTTTTACATGGAAGGGATACATAGTTTGCAATCCTGACACTGCCTAGGGTGACACTGCCTACTAGATATGAGTAGTGGTCACTGTGTGTAGATATGGCTGCACCAAGCTAGCAGCCTGAGTATGGCTGGATTTGGTGGACGTTCAGGAAAGTCGGGGTTATGTGCTGTAGAAGGGATGATGGGTATTCAATTATGCATCCAGGTGTGGTGTAGTTGGATGGCTCAGTTCCGTCCAGACCATTCTGTGGGTATGTGCCGGTGACATTTCTGTACATGTGTATCACACATTTTAATATTCATATGTTTGTGTGATTGTGTTCTACCTTATGGCCTGTCAGGTTCTATTGCGGATGTGTATGTTCTTTGTGTTTCTTTCTGATTCACCCACTGCTCCCCCATACACCTCCAGTTCACCTATTGTGCATCCAACACAGTCTCGCCTTTGCAGATTACTACATTACCCATCCCCCCCACACTCATATTCCACACACTCCATCCATCCCTTCTCTGGTTGATGGCCCATGGCACGGTCAAAGGAACACATTGCATACACTAAATATCTCTGGTACCTGTCTGGTTGTGAGGACTACCCTAGCATTTTTCACCTTCCACATGCTGTACATCACGCACATAGGTACACGCAAATACTTATCTTTCATGACATGTTAGGTAGACCCGGGTAATACCCGTAAATCTTTGACACATCCTGACAAGGATGACTTGGACCACAAATGGGCAGATTTTGTCCAAATGCTCTGACCATTGGTAGGGTTGCCACCTTTTCATATGGCCAGGATGGAATATATTCCTGACACACATCAGATTTTACAGGCCAACACATACCCACGGTCAATACAATGGATAGTACTTTGGTTTTATGCCTAAATGTAAGCTTATTGTTGTAGCAGTTTAGATGCTTCTTCTGTTTCATTTACTTGTTTATTCTATTTCTTGTAACATGTAGGTATGTTACATACGGAAACAACTATTGTATGTGACTATTACATGAGATGTGGGACATAATTATGTTATATGGTCGCAGGATATTTTACATTTATAATGGTTTTGGTATGGACACAACTGCCCAGATGGGTACTGTCCCTCACATTGTGGGACAGGTGGTAACCCTGACCATTGGGCTAGACTTAGCTACTGGCGGCATGCTAACACGATGCATTTCACTTCCACTTGGTATAACTATCAACACCGCATTAGAATATGGGCACTGGGTTTTAAATGTCATTTGTTCGTGAGATGGGGACTCAATATTCGGCTACGTGCATTTGTGTTTGCTTCTTATTTTTGTGTTTGCAAGAACTGTCTTGCATGCTTTGCATACGTTTCAGTATCCACGGACACTGACAGGTGTGATTACTATTGCAGACAGGCTGTAATATTCAGCATTTTAGGCTGCATGTAAACAGCCGACATGTCCATGCCTCCGTGTGGTGCTTCGACACACCCCATGCAATCGCGCACATTTCTTATGCACGTGGATGTGGCGGCAGCGTGTCTTCATTAATATGCATATGGCACTACTGCACCATCTGCACGCCACACGGTCGGAGCAAGCCTAACGCCGGCCTTGTGCCAAGCTTCATGAATCCCAGGGTATGTGTGTTCACATCAATATACACAACCTGCATTGTTTTTTTACAGCAACATATTCTATGCACTAGTATAACCTGGTGTTGCAAACAACTACACCTCCACAGATATCACTAACGTATGCACTGGACAAAGTAATAAAAGAGAAGGAGATGTGGTAGGCTGCACAACACGGAGGAGTGAATTCTCAAAGGTCCATAAAACCCTTAATTTAAATGTACTCAGCCCTGGTCTATTTTATAAAATATGGAGAATAAAAAGTTTGTGAAAGCTGTAGAACATAATGTGGCTATACTGGATAATAAGAAAGATGCTCTGGACAGGCAGCTTCTTACAAAAATATTCGAAAATTATGCATGAAGTGACCTTAGAAACAAATAAAAAACAAAACTGCAGGACTGGATACATAGGTGCTTAGATTGTAAAACTAAAACTACAAAAAGATGTGGAAAAAGTGCATCGGGGCTTTAAATGTGAAAAATCAAACTATCAAGCAGAAGTGGCAGCAGAATGGACTGTTAAACGCTGAATTGATGGAAGATATGGAGAAGCAACTGGTTGACTGGCATCTCAAAAGTGACAGAGGAAAATAAGCTGATGGAATTAATTTATACCAAGTACATCCCTGCTTTAAATGGGGTCTATATTACAACGTTGAACCATCTTAATATCGAACACCAAATGGTTGATACATTTCATCGAAACTCATTTACACGATTCGATGAATACTTCCTGGGAAAAGTTGTAGTTGGCCAACTACATGACGTTGCCCTTTTCTCTGCTGCAGTGCGATCTCAGAGTTGGTATAGGGAGTGTGGGGGGCACAGCCCCCCCATGTCAGAGGGTGTAAGCACATGAGTGGGTTTGTTTTAGGTTAGGTTAGTTACGTTGGATTGCAGGGCAAGTGTTTCTTTGCACTGTAAGTATTCATTGATTCGCGTAAATGCATTTCGATGACTATGTGTCAATGTTTTGGTGTTCGATATTACATTTTGATATTGTAATATAGAGCCTTTAAATGCTCCCACCAATATCGTTTGTGAAATTGCCAGGCTGCATGGAGGGGGAAAGAGATGCGGGACCTCATATCATCTGAAGCAAATGATTCT
The DNA here is from genome assembly GCF_019279795.1 of Protopterus annectens. Taxonomy (NCBI): domain Eukaryota; kingdom Metazoa; phylum Chordata; order Ceratodontiformes; family Protopteridae; genus Protopterus; species Protopterus annectens. The sequence goes on along the minus strand of NC_056745.1, from coordinate 79,696,748 downwards.
AAAACTGCGTTCTTATACAGCAAGCGTTTCTCCTCAACAGCATGTAGCTTCTGCATTATGTGATAGTGGAAGGCAATGTAATCAGGGCTTTCCAAGACATCTCCAGGGCTACATATTTGAAAGGCCTGTGAAAATAAGGAGTGAGTTGAAATATAAGGATCTTGTGTTCTGGTTGTTGTATCCTGCCGATCTGGAAGTGGTAGTGGATGACCAGAGGAAACACTTCTCCTTTACAGGCAAAGTTAGGCAAGTCCTTAAAAGTAAGCAGGCCCCTTGCATTAGTGCTGACAGAGTAGTTGCTCCCAAACATGACTCTAGTAGGGTGGAAGTCAGCCATCCAATGAGGAGTGATGTTTCCTGCAAGAATATGCCACAAGAAATGTAATGGGTCACCAACCATAGGACGAGGGCAACAGACTCCAGCTCGGAGGAAGAAGAAACCTTCAATGCATTGAAAAGATAGTCTGGGAGAATCATGAAGGGAATGGAGTGTTATGACAAGATTTGGCAGAGACCCAATATGTTGCAAATGGAAAGAAGTGACATAAGGGTAATGAAGTGTTTACATTGTTGACTGCTGTGCAAGGCAGGGAGGTAATGAGTCACTCAACAGAAGCTGTAAAAAAAAAAAAAAAAAGACTAGATCAGCACTGACAGAACATAAAGAAAGAAACTATGGACTTGAGAACTGAGATCACAAAAGAGGATTCCAGTGTAGAGAGCAAAAGACTAGTGGAGTGAGGAGGCTCCAGTGTTAAAACTCTTAAGACATTAAACGTCTGGGGGAGAACATGGAGTTTGGGGAGTTTGTGTACTTTTCAAACATCAGACTCATTGTTTGACTCAGTGAGTTTGATAGGGTCATGTTCTGAACACTTTTGGAGACATAGCAGGACTTACTGTCTGACTCTTTGTTAATTAATATATATATATATATATATATATATATATATATATATATATATATATATATATATATATATATATATATATATATATATATATATAGATATATGGGATCCGGACACATGCTCGACTGGTATATGTCCGAATCACAAAACATCGAACACACATACACGAAAGTACTTAACATCGACAAGCACTTCGGTGTATGTGTGCCTGTTTCATAGATTGGACTACAGTGTGGATAAGGGAAAATTCCCTTTTCTCCACTGTAGAGCGATCTTGGAGTGAGAATAATTAAGTAGAGGGGGTGGGGGTGCAGGGGGAATGAAGCCCCCCCTGCAGAAATGAAGATTTTTTTTGAACTACACATACACGGAAGCGCTTTTCAATGTTAAGCACTTTCGTGTATATGTGTTCGATGTTTTGTGATTCGGACATACGCTAGTCGAGCATGTGTCCTAGACCCATATATATATATATATATATATATATATATATATATATATATATATATATATATATACATATATGTATACATATATTTACATATATATATATATATATATATATATATATATATATATATATATATACACATACAAATATAATCAAAATAAATACATATGCAATGTAATTAAAGTAATTAAAGACAAATGGAAAATCCTCACATCTGATGAGAAATGCAGGCATACAGCTGGCACTGCAACACATTTTGCCCACAGAAACAATAAGAATCTGAAACAGATCCTTTGCAGTGATGTAAAAAAAGAAAATAGAAGCATTTCAGTTTGAAAAGGCATGTTCCCCTGTCACAGATGCACAAGTTATAAGTACATTATCATGGACAGGACTTTTATATATCCTATCCAAGGGAAGAAATATATTTTCAACTCCTTTGTGGATTGCACTACTAGAAACGTGATTTATTTTGGCTACATGTTATATATGTAACTGTTTCTACATTGGAAAAAATGACCAGGCAATTCAAAGAAAGAATCTCCAAGCATGTTAGCGATATAAGATTAATGGATCAGAAGAATCCCTTGGTAAAACACATACAGATAATTCAGGACATTGTTTTCATTTCAGAGTATTGGCAATAATTAATAAAAACAATAGAGGGGAGTGATATTGATAACACTGTTGAGCTGGAAGAAGCAGCATGGACGGGGAAGCTACAGGCATATAGATTTCCCAGTCTGAATACCAATTATCCACCTAAGCCAGCCTTAAAAAGGAGAAGGCTAAGAAAACATTTGTGATATACTGAAGGGCTCTTTACACGATACTCTATCTGAGATATGTTGGTCTCTTAATGTTTGTTTAAATGAGCCCCGAGGAGGGCGGTACTGAGTAAGTTATGGTAATCTGTCCATTCCCTCAGAACCATCTATGATTAGAAAAAGAGTGTATATAATGATTTTATATAGAAACATCTGTTGAGATATGCATCTCCAGTTTAACGTAAATAACTATTGTTGTTTATCTGTTTCTTCAGTGGATTTATACCTTTAAATCTAATTTGTTAGTTACTACCAATAGATTGTGTATTAGTCTGTAGGATATTCATATGATTAGGCAATGTGGATATCAACAGTTTAAAAAGTTTTTTGTTCCAATTAAATCTCAGTTTAAGGATTTTGCACATGGAAGAGAAGCAACCTGGACTATTTAATGACTATTCTTTTCGTTATGGATGACCACATACTGATAGGTTGTATGCCAAGATTTAAAGGTTCTATTGGTTTCAATGAAGTGTCCTTGACCAATAATGAGCTGGTCAATTTCAACCTATGATCAGGCTTTTAAGACAAGGACAGCCAATCACGCCCCCTTGACTCCCCAAGGAAGTCGGGGATGCAATGTGCAATTTTTCTTTGGTTCTGATGAGTGGCAATTAGACAAATGAATTTCTTTCCTCTCCACTTTTTGGCATGTGCATCTGTGGATGGACATTGGTTAATTGAGAATGAAGATGAATAAACAGACCAATGGACTCCTCTCTTTTTCATATGTGGATGGACACTGATCCACTGAAAATGAAGATGACTGGATATCAATAGTAATCTACAATAGGACTATCCAGAAAATAACAGATGGTCTTACTTCTAATTGAACAGAAACAATTATTTTTGGCTGTTTTAAATGGATTTATAATTTTAAACCTATTTTGACAATCACTGCCAATAGATTGTGTATAAGTCTACAGAATTTTTACATGAACAGGGAATGTGAGATGCCATCAGATTAGCAAGTGCTCTCGTTTTATTTTAAATGAAAAGGTCTTTGAGTAAAAACTTTGTATACACAATAGATATAACATGGTTATTTATTTTGCTACTGTTGACTGCATGCTGACCGGACGTATGTGAAGAGGCAGAGAATGTATTGATCTTAAGGAAGTGTTTTTTGACCAATAATAAACCTATGAATGTTCCTTTTAGATAATGCCAGGCAACTATATCTCATTGGATGTATAAGGAAGTAAGAGATGTAATATGTGTATTTTTCTATTGGTTCTTATAAGCCAAAATCAGACCAATTAATTTTCTTTATTCTTGCTTTTTGGCACTTGTATTTATGGATGGATATTGGTTGATTGTAAATGAAGATGCATTTGACTGGATATTAAAATAATGACAGTCATTTATGTCTCCATGGCTGCATAAGGAAGCTAAGGACATAATGCATATTTTGCAGTGGTCCTTATGAGATGTCATTAGACCAATAAATTCTTTCTATTTCTGTTTCCTGATAGGTGTATTTATGAAAGGACATTGGCTAATTGAAGACGAAGATGATTTTTGATTGGATATTAGTATTTTTTAAAAACTGAAATGTGTTTTTAATGGATAGATCTGATGAAGGGTTGTAAGAACCCAAAAGCGCTTACTTTGTTATGTGTTTATTTTATTAAAGTTATTATTCATTTTAATTATATTTGGCATGTTTCATCAGACTTTATCTTGAACTGTTTGGGTTCTATATGGGAAAGGAAAGTAATCTGACTGTGTTGGTAGTGTTGGCTCTGTTCATTAAATATATGTTATACATATTATTGGTTATGCCATTCATCATTTATGTCCATGAGGTTTCGTTGCATGCTGCTATGAATGTTATTTAATAAAATAAATGTTAAATGTAATCCAATTGGATTTTGTTCAGTGTAGACCAAAGCTAAAAACTGTTTTTCCTTGTTTCTCATTATGGTGAAATATGAGTTTTAGAGCTAGAAATGGAAAGGTTACTAACATTGCAGCTGGAATTGTTTGTATTTAGTTATACTTTCTGCATCATTGCATGCATATCCAGTGACTTGAGGGGGCTGTTAGTGCAATGGAGTCAATTAGTGGGTTTCAGGAGCATCCATGTTTACTGCCTGCATTTTTCCCTATGGTGGAGGAAAATCTAAGGATCTTTTTAGAGCTAGCTTGAGCAGGAGAGAAGGAGAAAAGGTGAGGAGGATAGGTGTGTCAGGGGAGGACTTAGCATTATTGTTTTATTTCACAGAAAGTGGGGTTTTCTATTGCCCTATTACATAAGGTAAGATTAGAAATAAACTAAAAAGACTTAAAACTGATATTTTGCTACAAGAGGACAAAGTATCTAAAAGGAACGGGTAAAGTATGAGGAAAAAATGTTGAGTTGTTGGGATGTATTATATTACCTGCAAGGGGGAAGGGAGTACTTATTTTTGTTAAGAGTAATTTAGATTCAGAAAAAAGATAGGGAAGGCAGACTGCTAATATTATGACTGGATTTTAAGTGACAAGAATGGAAAATGCAGACTCTCCATTTTTTCAAATTTTTATGAGGAATAGACTGATATACTACCACTTTGTGAGAGACAGATGATCGTGGAAGATTTTAATCTGATAGTTGATTGGATAAAGGATAGGAAGTTTGGACACAGGGAAAGAAATTACAAAACAAGGAAAGTTGTGGCCAGTTGGCAAGATGATGAAGGCTGCATAGATATATGCAGATAGAGGCATCTCCTAAGAGACAGCTATACTTTTCCAAGGAATAATGAATGTCATGCAAGTAGATTGTACAAATTTTTGCTGAGGGCAAGCTTATGGAGCAGTTGAGCATGGTTTAGATAGGAGAGTCGTGTCTCTCAGATCATGCACATATTTTTTCAGATTTTCAGATGCAGTATCAAATTAAAAAAAGAGGTACTTGGAGCTGTATTAAGTGGTATTAGGCGGGGGGAAGACTGATGTGTGGAAAGGAAGCACCTCCTTAAGGAGTTAATGTAAATTAATGCACAGGGGTGGATATGCATAATACAGGACATTTGTGGTGGAATGCTATTAAATATGCAATTAGAGGTCATTTGATTGGTGTGGAGGGTTTTATTTTGCATACAGGGGATAATAAGGAAATTACTACTGTGGAGCAGGAACTAGCAGGAATTCAGAGGCTGTAAGATCAAGCACATGTGGAAACTGTAGATGAAAGAAAGGTGCTTCAGATGGAGAAATTGAAAGCACTTACTACAGAGCATGAAAATCCATTGGTAGAAATGGTTTCTTACTCTTCAGGATCTTTGCTGCATCAGAGGTGAGAAATCAGGCAAATAGTCGAGTATTGAGGTAAAAGATAGAAAGCGATAAGGAGCAATTTGTCAGTGATAGGCAGAAATGGAAATGATGTGTGAGAACTGAACCAAGTCAAAATATATTCTGTTTTTCTTCTACTCTATACCAGTCATCGGACAAAGATAAGTAAGAAAATGTGAGGAAGTCCTGCCCGTTTTGTTGGAAAGGGATGATTCTGAATAAAGAAAGAGAATGGTTTTAGACAGTGATATTTCATCTTTGGTGGTTCATGAAGGGTATAAGTATCTGAATTGGGTAAAAGTGCTATACTGGAATGAGAGGGTGAAATTATCAATTAATGGAAGACTTTTCCAGAGTACTGTTATTAAAAAGGGCACTATTCAAGAATGTCCCTTGTCCTTGACCGTGTGCTTCAGTCACCAACAATGAGCTGTATTACTTCACCAGCACCTGCATCTTCAGTCACCAACAATGAGCTGTATTACTTCACCAGCACCTGCATCTTCAGTCACCAACAATGAGCTGTATTACTTCAAGCTAATCATAGATAATCCAGCCAAAACAGAAGTACAATAAAATACATCAATAGTGGTCCCGTGGTGGTGGTGCTGCGGTAGCGTTGTTGCCTCGCGGTAAGACGTTGTCCTGTTCGATTCTCAGCTAAAGCGTCTTCTGTGTGGAGACATGCATGAATGGGTGTACCTTCATTGAAGGTTGTGTGTCAGGACTGGCAACTCGGTACGTAAAAATCTACTGCCAATCATTAGCAGACCGGAGTTCCGCTGTGGCGACCCCTAACCAGGAAAAGCCGAAAGATACAACAAAAAGTGATCACAAGCTGTATTGCCAAGACTTTTATTGTTAAAAGCAATAAATAAAAAACTGAGCACTTTCATCCCATTGATACGGAACTTCATCAGCATACTATACAAAGACGCAGCATTGAATTTTATAGCTCCACCCCCCTTAATCAGTGTTAATTGAAAACATTAATTAAATCAGATCTTATTCTTTCTTTAATCCAAATACAAGTATAATTAAACATATAATAGATGTGAACAACAATATTATACTAAAATAAGACATATAAAAATTGTAAACAATCCTGAAAAAGTCAATATGTACAAATTGGTTAGCATTTTTTTTCTAACTAATTGACTTTAATTTCAGGAATCTACTCTAGAAATATGGTTTAACCCTTTCGGACCCACTGCATTTATTCTTAGCTGCCATTCTGTTTCCCTTTTTTTCCAACATACTTTTTAAAGGGCCTCCTGTCAGATCATACTCATCAGTGTCTACTACAAAAAAGCCAAAAGTATGCCCCTCATAACTCTGGATGTGTCTCCAGAGTGCATTTTTCAAATTATGTTTCTTGATATCATGTATATGTTCATATATTCTTATTTTTTTCAAAATATGTTTGTTGATATCATGTAAATGTTCACATATTCTCAGTTTTAAAGCCCTTTCCATTTTCCCAATGTAAAAAAAAAATGCATATTTGGCATACGCCAACATATATAACCATTTCTGAATTACTGTTACATTTCTTGGGGCATTTGACTCTACCATACCCCCAGATATGTGCACTTTTACCTTCTATAATTGATGAGCATTGTAGACAACATCCATATTTAGACATATGCCCCTTTTTAGTTTAATACATGTTCTGCTTATTCACGTTCCAAATATTTCGTAACATTCCAGTCCCTTTTGAAGGTGAATCTTGGGCCCTTACTTATCTTAGATTGCTCAATGCCTCAATATTCCAAAGATTTTCCAGATGTCGGTTGATATGTGAAATGGGCTTTGAATCATTATTAAAAGTGAGGATACATCCCTTCTTAAACTTAATTTAATTGCACCTCAAGCTGGATATCACTTTGCTATCCATCCCCAATAATGTTCTATAAAAAAACCTTTTACCCTTTTCTTGTACACTTCATTAATTTTTTTCCCCAAAAAGGGTTCAGGGTATCTTCATTGAGTAGCATAGACCTCAGCTCCCCCCCTCCACAAAAAAGGTCTCTAGCAATGAAATCATTCTCACCAACCTGACCAGTTGCCCCTTAGCCAAAGTCCTTTTTTGGTAAAACAGATGACAACTGTCAAAGTGAAGCAAGACATTTGAGTAAGTCGGTTTTCTGTGAAGGTTACTGACAAAACCTTAATTTGCCTGGTCAATAGAAATTTTTACATCCAGATAGCATATGTAGTCATAAGAAGTGTTTAAAGTAAATTTCAAAAAGCCAGTTGAGTTGTTAATATACGGGAAGAATTGCTACAATCTGTCCTCTGTGTCTTTCCAAAAAAGGATTATATCATGCAGGAATCACCTGTACAATGTCCAGGCATCCCTAAATTTAGAATCAAGTACAAAACTTTTCTCCCAGAAGGCTAAAAAAAATTTGCAAAAATGAGGGCACATGCTGCCCTGAGAGCTACAAAAATTTTTGTTTAAAAATATTACCTTCAAACTATATGTAGTTGTTACCTAGAATGATCTCCATCAAAGTTCTTAAGACTTCAATATCATTTGTATCCAATCTACCTTTTTGGTATAAAAAAATCACAGAAACAGTCCACTACGCACTGATGAGGTATGACTGAAAAGTCAACAATGTATCTTGTTACTAACATCATATTTTCAGAATACAGACTGTTGTTGATCTTCATCAAAAAAATTCCATGAATTTTTTAAAAAAATTAGATTAATCTATTAGGATATCTTTTAAGTTAAAATATACATACTTGGGCATACCATGCATCTTAGAACCCTTTGCATCAACAATTGGGCATTAGGGGGAATCAACCATATTCTTGCAGATCTTTGGAATACTAAAGATCCTAGGGATTTTAGGAAAGTCCACACTCAAAAAAGAATATTCAGTTTCTTTGATCCGCCCTTAGGTTAGCAAGTCAAATAACATCATAACAATCTTATTATTGGCAATACTGAGTTGATTCCTAGATATTAATTTGTAATTGCCAAAAAAACAAAATGGTTTCCATTTTATTATTGTAGACCAAGACATCCATAGCCAACAACCCTCCGCCCTTATCTGGCTTCATTAATATTAAGCATTTGTTTCTGCTAATATCATTATGCAGTTCCACTCATCACCTGTTCGATTATAATTCTCATGACAGTGTTTTTTTTAAGAAGGCACTTGATGACTTGTTCACAAAATTTTTTGAATAATAAAATGGTCAGGTACAAGAGTGGGTTGTAAGTACTAAGTCTTTTAAAAATAGCAATAGCTTTGTCCTTTAAGTTATCTCCCAACAGGAGTTGTAACTTCAACTTCCTGGTATATAATTTGAAGTCTGCTAATGTTTCAACCACTCTACTTCTCCTGGAAGGAACAAAGGTCATTCCCTTCTCAAAAAAATCAGCATGAGATACAGTAAACTGGACAGTGCTAAAGTTGTATATGGTGAAATCACCCTTCATATTCAAAACAAAGTCTAATTTTTCTTTCTGTTGGTTTTCTGTTTCCCAGCCATTCTCTTCTGTTGTTGAGGTAAAGGGGGAAAGCTTCCACATTCTGAAAATCCAATACATGCTGTTCCTGCCTGAATTCTATTGCTTTGTTCAATAACCTCTCTGATCTTCGAAGAGGTGATTGCTCTAAAGGGTGTGCATATTGTCATTTTCCCCTGAGCCTATGTCCTCAGAAGAAATAACATTTTCATAAATACTACAATAAGCACTAAGAGGGGGTTTAGGATAAGCCTGCTTTTGTAAACTCCCCGTGGTCCCCCTTGTTGATTTTAGCTCCAGTTCAGACTTCAGTGTAAGTGGAAATATTTTGGTTTATTTGCATATGACAGGTTAGACTTGGTTATATCAGTGATAGTAAGAGTTTTTTGAAGAAATTCAAAGAAGCTGCTGTTTTAGAGTGTATTTGGAATAAAATGGCCCATGTGAGGGCAGGAGGAAATGTGACTGAGGAACAGATTATAGCTATAAAGGAAACTTCAGAATATTTAGGGCTAAGGCTGATGGAGACTGAAAAGGCAGTAATTAATAGCAGTTATTCCAGCCTTCTTAATCAAATCTCCTTTTTGCTGGCAATTTGTTCTAAGTGAGTTAATGCATTGGCAGGAAAGATTAATTTAATTCAAATGATGATCAAGCTGAAAGTTTTACATGTTAGTAGATATTTGCCATTTAAAACTTTGGATAGTAGGTGGATTAGTAAAATTCAAAGTATTTGTGATATGTTTCTCTGGAATGGAAAAGGTGCTAGGATATCTAAATGCTGGTTAAGTCTCCCCAGGATATGGGGGGGGGGGTGATTTTGCTTTGTATGGTTTTGCTTCTGTGGTGGTGGTTATTTTGGATGAAAGGTGTATGCAGGAGTAAGGTAGAGGTGATGAAGGAATGGTTGAATCCCACTAAGGGAAGATTCCTTACAGATTTGTCAAAGATTTAAAAGGGGCTGTTTTGGGATTAATTGAAGTTATAGGGACGGGTTATGGAATAACCCCGCCATAAAAACTTTTTGAGCACTCATTTTATTGGCAAAAATGAACAAAGCTTGGCAAGGTGGTGACCTTGGATGGATGACTAGAGGCTCCATGGTGGGATCTTTACAAGAAGCTGCATTTGCTCTCTCCATCAGCAGCATGGACAAGCCTGTATACACTGACCCTCCAGGCAAGGCTAACTTTGGCTACCATATCATAATGGTGGAAGGAATAAAATAGATAAAATACCAATTTCCAGAACTGTTCCAAGGTTCCAAGTTTATAGATAAGGATTGAGAACACAGTTAATATCTGTGTCAAGTATGCAGCTCTGTTGACACATCACTCAGCAGTCTTGTTTGCTGTATATATATATATATATATATATATATATATATATATATAGAGAGAGAGAGAGAGAGAGGTCCACTTCATTTGATCAAAAGACCATTTGACCTAAACCCATTTGATCAAAAACCAGTATTCAAGGCATAAATCTGGGATTTGTCCTCCTCCCCAATGTCGTGCGACCCTGGAGTTGGTATATATAGTTAGGGGGTGTATGGGAGATACAGCCCCCGCATTGGGGGAGTTTGGGGGGGGCAAAGCCCCCCATCTAGTTTCTTTTAAAAGAAGAAAATAACACAAAAAGTACCCACTCCCCTAACTATATATACCAACTCCAGGGTCGCACGACATTGGGGAGGGTGAAAACTCCCTGTTATTTGCCTTGAATACTGGTTTTCGATCAAATGAAATTTTGATCAAATGAGTTTAGGTCAAATGGTCTTTCAATCAAATGAAGTAGACCCATATATATATATATATATATATATATATATATATATATATATATGTGGGTCTACTACCATAGATCAAAATTACACTATTTTGAAATACGATAGTAGTATTCCACTAATGCAAAAGTGCACTTCAACGAAAGTGCACTTCGCAAAAGTTACTAGAATGAACGAAGGGTTAGGGCTTGGGTAATGGATAGTGGATAGCTAGTAGGGCTATCTACTATCCTTAACCCAAGCCCTAACCCTAAGGTCCATGACTACCACACCACAGTGCAGGAAATTGTATTTCCTCTACTGAGCAGTAGTTACGGACCTATTTCCTGTGCTATGATGCGGTAGTCACGGACCTTAGGGTTAGGGCTTGGTTTAAGGATAGTGGATAGTCCTACTAGCTCTCCACTATCCTTAACCCAAGCCCTAACCCTAAGGTCTGTCACGACCACACCACAGTGCAGGAAATGTCCTTTTCGACTTAGTGACTTTCGCGAAAGTGCACTTTCGTTGATGTGTACTTTTGCGTTAGTGGGACACTACTATCGTATTTAGAAATAGTGTAATTTTGATCTATGGTAGTAGACCCATATACACACACACACACACACACATAAATATATATATATATATATATATATATATATATATATATATATATATATATATATATATATATATATATATATATATATATATATATATAGTATACATATATAAGTACATATATGTGTGTGTGTAAATGTGAGTATGCGGGTCTCTCCTGAAAAGAGGCTTCCAGCCTAGTGGGACTAACTTGGTCAACAAAGGACAGCTAAAAAGACAAGTATTAACTCTGTTGGTTGCTTACTACAAAAACTGAACAAGAGTCTCTTGAATTTTTTCAAATGGGAGGATTTTAATAATAAATATGGTCTGCCAGAAAGAGCATGGCTACAATTTCAGCAGATAAAACATGTGGTGTTGGTTTGAATTAATGATTTAAATATGTGCAGGTCAGGAGGTGAGTTACATTTTAATGGGTTTATATCTAGCATCAGGTGACTAGCAAAGGGCGGGCCACTTCCCAAGTGTAGCAGATTATGTGGTATCTTGTTTAGGAATAGGTATGGGAAGAAGTGGGAGAAGGTAAGATTGAAATGGCAGGAAAACTGGGAGCCCATTTTAGTGAACAGCAATGGGATATGTGCTTTAGCTTAGGACACGATCAAAAAATCTTCAATCTAGGTGGGATCACCACGTAAGGTGGCTGCCTCAGTGGTTCAGGACCTCTCTTAGGTTTCAAAACTCCATAAATGGGAGGGCCAGTATGTTAGAGATGTGGAAAGAAATGTGCTGACAGTTTATATGTGTTTTGGGAATGTGATGTTATTTCGAGATGTTGGGAGTATATAACCATACAATGAGAAAATATTTTTGGAGAAAGAGAGAGAGAATGCCCAGAAAGTGGAAGGTCTGTCTATTAGGACTAGGGGAGGAAGAGATGGTCTGGAAGAGGCATGAAGAGATAATAGTACTGCTGCTAGGAGGAAGGTGATATTTTTGAAAGAGGGAGGAATTTGGTAAGTCTAATGCTACAACCTACCACAGAGTGTTAAGTGCTCGAGAAAATAAAGAAGGGGAAACTAAAGGTGTATAAAGAGTGGCACAAAGTGATGGCCTCTACAAAATGGGAGCAGGATAGTGGTCTTGTTTCAGACTTGTGTCTGTTGGAACTGGATCTGCATATAGTTGCTTATAGTTATATAAATGGCTTATGTTTATTGTTTTGAAGATTGCAAGTTTAAATATGGCTCTTGGAAATATGAATGGAAATTATATATGTTATCAATGGAATATGCAATAAAATGACATGAAAAAATATAGAGGGTGATAGGTTTATATTATTTAGATAGTAAACAGTCATGAACATACCAAGAACAGTTTTAGTCTTCCAGTAAACTCTGCCACACCCCATCTGAGCAAATGCTTGTGTGAGTATGATAATGTATGATGCATAACAGAGGCAGTTGGTGCACTTTCATGTATAGGCAAGGATTATTCTTAATGAATCAGTATTATTCTGTTTGTCCTTGTCATGGCTCATGAATGTTGACCATGTTCCACCTCTTTAGCAATACTACAATGTATTGCATCCACCTCTGCTTCACATGGGGCCCTAGCACTACTGATTTCTCTGATAAGGGCTCATCTGGCTTCCCTTCCACTGCTGCCATGGATATTTTGTTGCAGTTCTACAGAACATACTGCAGTGGAGCAACAGATGTGTTCAAGCAGCAGAAGCAGGCCTTCAGAACTCCAAATGCATGTTCAGTGATCCTACATGTCTGTCATAGTATAGTGTTATACACCATTCTACCACATTCTGGGATGCTACGTGCCTGTTATAGTGTGGTGTTATACACCATTCTACTACATTCTGGGATGCTACGTGCCTGTTTTAGTGTGGTATTATATATCATTCTACCACATTCTGGGATGCTACGTACCTGTTATAGTGTGGTGTTATACACCATTCTACCACATTCTGGGATGCTACGTGCCTGTTATAGTGTGGTGTTATACATCATATTTACCATATTCTGGGATGCTACATGCCTCTTACAGTGTGGTGTTATACACCATTCTACCACATTCTGGGATGCTACATGCCTGTTATAGTGTGGTGTTATACACCATCTCTACCATATTCTGGGATGCTACGTGCCTGTTATAGTGTGGTGTTATACATCATTCTATCACATTCTGGGATGTTATATGTCTGTTATAGTGTGGTGTTATACACCATCTCTACCATATTCTGGGATGCTACTTGCCTGTTACAGTGTGGTGTTATACACAATTCTACCACATTCTGGGATGCTATGTGCCTGTTATAGTGTGGTGTTATACACCATCTCTACCACATTCTGGGATGCTACGTGCCTGTTACAGTGTGGTGTTATACACCATTCTACCACATTCTGGGATGCTACTTGCCTGTTATAGTGTGGTGTTATACACCATCTCTACCATATTCTGGGATGCTACGTGCCTGTTATAGTGTGGTGTTATATACCATCTCTGCCATATTCTTGGATGCAATGTACCTGTTATAGTGTGGTGTTATACACCATTCTACCACATTCTGGGATGCTACTTGCCTGTTATAGTGTGGTGTTATACACCATCTCTACCATATTCTGAGATACTACATGCCTGTTACAGGGTGGTGTTATACACCATTCTATCACATTCTGGGATGTTACTTGCCTGTTTTAGTGTGATGATATTCACCATCTCTATCATATTCTGGGATGCTATGTGCCTGTTATAGTGTGGTGTTATATACCATCTCTGCCATATTCTTGGATGCTATGTGCCTGTTACAGTGTGGTGTTATACACCATTCTACTACATTCTGGGATGCTGCGTGCCTGTTATAGTGTGGTGTTATACACCATTCTACCACGTTCTGGGATGCTACGTGCCTGTTATAGTGTGGTGTTATGCACCATTCTACCACATTCTGGGATGCTACATGTCTGTTATAATGTTGTGTTATACACCATCTCTACCATATTCTGGTATGCTATGTGCCTGTTTTAGTGTGGTGTTATACACCATCTCTACCATATTCTGGGATGCTACATGCCTGTTATAGTGTGGTGTTGTACACTATCTCTACCATATTCTGTGATGCTATGTGCCTGTTACAGTGTGGTGTTATACACCATTCTACCACATTCTGGAATGCTATGTGCCTATTATAGTGTGGTGTTATACACCATCTCTACCATATTCTGGGATGCTACGTGCCTGTTATAGTGTGGTGTTATATACCATCTCTGCCATATTCTGGGATGCAATGTACCTGTTACAGTGTAGTGTTATACACCATTCTACCACATTCTGGGATGCTACTTGCCTGTTATAGTGTGGTGTTATACACCATCTCTACCATATTCTGAGATGCTACATGCCTGTTACAGTGTGGTGTTATACAACATTCTATCACATTCTGGGATGTTACTTGCCTGTTATAGTGTGATGATATACACCATCTCTACCATATTCTGGGATGCTATCTGCCTGTTATAGTGTGGTGTTATATACCATCTCTGCCATACTGTGGGATGCTACGTGCCTGTTATAGTGTGGTGTTGTACACTATCTCTACCATATTCTGGGATGCTACTTGCCTGTTACAGCGTGGTGTTATACACAATTCTACCACATTCTGGGATGCTATGTGCCTGTTATAGTGTGGTGTTATACACCATCTCTACCACATTCTGGGATGCTACTTGCCTGTTATAGTGTGGTGTTATACACCATCTCTACCATATTCTGGGATGCTACGTGCCTGTTATAGTGTGGTGTTATATACCATCTCTGCCATATTCTGGGATGCAATGTACCTGTTACAGTGTGGTGTTATACACCATTCCACCACATTCTGGGATGCTACTTGCCTGTTATAGTGTGGTGTTGTACACTATCTCTACCATATTCTGGGATGCTACTTGCCTGTTACAGCGTGGTGTTATACACAATTCTACCACATTCTGGGAGATGTTATACACCATCTCTACCATATTCTGAGATGCTACATGCCTGTTACAGTGTGGTGTTATACACCATTCTATAACATTCTGGGATGTTACTTGCCTGTTATAGTGTGATGATATACACCATCTCTACCATATTCTGGGATGCTATGTGCCTGTTATAGTGTGGTGTTATATACCATCTCTGCCATATTCTTGGATGCTATGTGCCTGTTACAGTGTGGTGTTATACACCATTCTACTACATTCTGGGATGCTGCGTGCCTGTTATAGTGTGGTGTTATACACCATTCTACCACGTTCTGGGATTCTACGTGCCTGTTATAGTGTGGTGTTATGCACCATTCTACCACATTCTGGGATGCTACATGTCTGTTATAGTGTTGTGTTATACACCATCTCTACCATATTCTGGTATGCTATGTGCCTGTTTTAGTGTGGTGTTATACACCATCTCTACCATATTCTGGGATGCTACATGCCTGTTATAGTGTGGTGTTGTACACTATCTCTACCATATTCTGGGATGCTACGTGCCTGTTACAGTGTGGTGTTATACACCATTCTACCACATTCTGGAATGCTATGTGCCTATTATAGTGTGGTGTTATACACCATCTCTACCATATTCTGGGATGCTACGTGCCTGTTATAGTGTGGTGTTATATGCCATTCTACCATATTCTGGGATGTCATGTGCCTGTTACGGTGTGGTGTTATACACCATTCTACCACATTCTGGGATGCTATGTGCCTGTTACAGTGTGGCGTTATACACCATTCTACCACATTCTGGGATGCTACATGCCTGTTATATTGTGGTGTTATACACTATCTCTACCATATTCTGGGATGTTATGTGCCTGTTATAGTGTGGTGTTATATACCATCTCTACCATAGTCTGGAATGCTATGTGCCTGTTACGGTGTGGTGTTATGCACCATTTTACCACATTCTAAGATGCTATGTGTCTGTTATAGTGTGGTGTTATATACCATCTCTACCATACTGTGGGATGCTACGTGCCTGTTATAGTGTGGTGTTATACACCATCGCTACCATATTCTGGGATGCTATGTGCCTGTTACGGTGTGGTATTATACACCATTCTACCACATTCTGGGATGCTATGTACCTGTTACAGTGTGGTGTTATACACCATTCTACCACATTCTGGGATGCTACGTGCCTTTTATAGAGTGGTGTTATACACCATCTTTACCATATTCTGAGATGCTACGTGCCTGTTACAGTGTGGTGTTATACACCATTCTATCACATTCTAGGATGTTACTTGCCTGTTATAGTGTGATGATATACACCATATCTACCATATTCTGGGATGCTACGTGCCTGTTATAGTGTGGTGTTATATACCATCTCTGCCATATTCTGGGATGCTATGTGCCTGTTACAGTGTGGTGTTATACACCATTCTACTACATTCTTGGATGCTGTTTGCCTGTTATAATGTGGTGTTATACACCATTCTACCACATTCTGGGATGCTACGTGCCTGTTATGGTGTGGTGTTATGCACCATTCTGCCACATTCTGGGATGCTACATGTCTGTTATAGTGCTGTGTTATACACCATCTTTACCATATTCTGGTATGCTATGTGCCTGTTATAGTGTGGTGTTATACACCATCTCTACCATATTCTGGGATGCTACATGCCTGTTATAGTGTGGTGTTATACACTATCTCTACCATATTCTGGGATGCTACGTGCCTGTTACAGTGTGGTGTTATACACCATTCTACCACATTCTGGAATGCTTTGTGCCTGTTATAGTGTGGTGTTATACATCATCTCTACCATATTCTGGGATGCTACGTGCCTGTTATAGTGTGGTGTTATACACCATTCTACCATATTCTGGGATGTCATGTGCCTGTTACGGTGTGGTGTTATACACCATTCTACCACATTCTGGGATGCTATGTGCCTGTTACAGTGTGGTGTTATACACTATTCTACCACATTCTGGGATGCTACATGCCTGTTATATTGTGGTTTTATATACTATCTCTACCATATTCTGGGATGCTATGTGCCTGTTATAGTGCGGTGTTATAAACCATCTCTACCATAGTCTGGGATGCTATGTGACTGTTACGGTGTGGTGTTATGCACCGTTCTACCACATTCTAAGATGCTATGTGTCTCTTATAGTGTGGTGTTATATACCATCTCTACCATACTTTGGGATGCTACGTGCCTGTTATCATGTGGTGTTATACACCATCACTACCATATTCTGGATTGCTATGTGCCTCTTACGGTGTGGTATTATACACCATTCTACCACATTCTGGGATGCTACGTACCTGTTACAGTGTGGTGTTATACACCATTCTACCACATTCTGGGATGCAACGTGCCTGTTATAGTGTGGTGTTATACACCATCTCTACCATATTCTGGGATGCTATGTACCTGTTATAGTGCAGTGCTTTCTACCATCTCTACAATATTCATGGATGCTATGTGCCTGTTATGGTGTGGTGTTATACACCAATCTACCACATTCTAGGATGCTACATGTCTGTTATAGTGTGGTGTTACATACCATCTGTACCATATTGTGGGATGCTATGCACCTGTTATAGTGCAGTGGTATATACCATTTCTACCATATTCTGGGATGATACATGCCTGTTACAATGTGGTGTTATACACCATTCTACCACATTCTGGGATGCTATGGTCCTGTTATAGTGTAGTGTTATACACCATCTCTACCATATTCTGGGATGCTATGTGCCTGTTATAGTGCGGCATTATATACCATCTCTGAGATTTTCTGGGATGCTATGTGCCTGTTATGGTGTGGTGTTATACACCATTCTACCACATTCTGGGATGCTACGTACCTGTTATAGTGTGGTGTTATACACCATTCTACCACATTCTAGGATGCTACGTGTCTGTTATAGTGTGGTGTTATATACCATCTCTACTATATTGTGGGATGCTCTGCACCTGTTATATTGTGTTGCTATACATCATCTCTTCCATGGTCTGGGAGGGCTGTAGATGGAGTGTTGCAAACCATTGTTCCAAGATGTATTCAGAGTATAAAATAATGAATGGTTTGTTTCCTATATTTATGGAAGCAGAATATCATGGACTCTGCATGTGGAAATATCTGTCCATACCAACTAGATGACCCTCACTTGAAACATTGGTCTAGTTCACACATGTGTTATATATGGGAAACATGGGGACTGACTGGATGGTGCACTTTCATATTGTATATAGTACCCTCTGCACTACATACCACACAGGGATTGATTAGTAGAAACCCTTCCAGTTAATATACTGGACACTGTAAAGCAGCGAAGGATTTGATAACAATGTAGATACAGTCAGTGTCTCCCAGAACCTCAGCCAAATGGACTATGTCACAGAATGCCCATATAGGGATGGTTCTCTTCTTTATGTCTGTGGATACCAACTATTCTCTACATGGTGCAATATCATGCCAAAGAATGACCATTGTGCTTGCATTACTGACTTCTGAAAAACTCCTAAAATAGTTTTTGTTAGATGTTGAAAATTCCAAGTAGCAAGAATGTTTAATGCTATAGAAATGTTCTTGTGCACTGGAATAGGCATTCCATCTTTTCTCCTTTGACTAAATCTGAGGGCAGCAGGTATCTTGTCTACTAATTCCCTTGATAGTGGAGGTGATGGTCTGTTGACTGCTGGAAGACAGTTTTGCTAAGCAGAAGGTGATGATGTACAGCACTGAGGACACTGACTCCAAACGTAACTACTAGCATATCCTATCCACCTGTCACAGGTGCTTCTCCTAGCATCTTGGAACAAGCAATACTCCTATACACAATCTAATTCTGGTGTTCAGAAGTGAGATCCCTTTAGTTCATTGTGATATTTTTTTCTTATATTTTTTAGTCATGTGGCAATGTATAATTTTGCCATTTAGATACAATATGGCTCTTATTAGCAAGCTGGGACTCAATTAAATGACATTATGTGTTCAAAGCATACTGTGTTATTCCTCTGGTAACACAGACATGCTATGTATATATTTAAACTGGCTTTTCTCTGCACTTCACTTATAACTAATAACATACTATACTATTTTTTTCTGACTAGGACCAATGTAACCTGCAGAGGAATGTTTGTCATTTTGCATATGCATTTGAGCCATAGTTCCAGATTTTTCATTTGTTTTCACTTTAAGTCTAAATGTAACTCATGTATCTGAACTCTGAAACTGATTCTACTCTTGCTCTTACTCACAGGATACACTATCTCTCTCTTTTTTTTTTGGACAGCTTTTACTAGCCAGGTCAGTCTTGTCTCATAATCTTAGCTGGTTATACCTAATACAGTATATACCAATAATAATAATAATAATATAATCTTTAATGCCTCAATCGTCTGCATGACAACTTTCCGAAACATCCCAGGTGCTAAGTAAACAAAAAATGAATGTCTGAGGATTCCATAACTTTCTAAATATGAATTAAGTGTCTACAGCTTGTAACTCTCTTTTTCAAGCTTAGGTTGTCAAGATCTATAGTCAACATCATGTACAGTGAAGTATTTTGCATCAGGCATAGCAGTAACAAATTCTGCATCTATATGAATCAGGCAATATCATTTGTATGGCAGTGTTAAAGTCTTGTGGGTTTATGCATTTACACATTTTGTTAGCTTCCTGAAGATTATTTTAACTGAATTTTTAAATGAATTTTTATATATTTTATAAAATGGTTTTGTATAAGGTGATTTTAAGATGAATTTGTTTAAATGATTGCTCTGATAAAGATGTCATTACTTAACTCTCTATATGGATTCGTTCAGATGTGTCTTGTGATTTAGATGAATTACTATTTAGATGTGCTTTTTTAAATGTTTTTATCACTGATGAAGGATCTTGCATCCGAAAGCTTTGTTGATTAATAAATACGATTGACCTAGTGTTGCAAAGTCTGCCTTCTTCTGTTACAGATTCCTGAAGATAACCATATTATTCACTCAGTCAAAAAGACTGGTTTGTTTCTTAATCATAGTCTTTCAGCTGGACTTCTATTCAGTGTGATGCCTTATGGCTTTTGGGACTTTTTTGGAGAATGTTACACTGGGAAAATAAAAGGGTCTACCTGAATAAATAAACTGCTAGTAAACAGTGCAGACCACAAATCAGTTTCTATAAGTTATATGACCTGATACAGAAGAAGGTTTTATTACATCTGAAACTGAGACTTGAGTTTCTTATTCTTATATTCACAAGTCAGCACTTTCTGACCAAAGGACTTAACACAATCACCTGATTAAGCAACTATTTATACAAAGAAGGCTTCAAATCACAGTTTTTAAAATGCAAGGATTAAATATTTGGGCAGACTTTGTTATACTTTATACATGTTAAGTTTAATTGGATTTTGTTTATTTATTTTAATAATCTCAGCCCATAGTCCTGTTGTCTCAAACTTTCTGTATCACACAACATTCTTGTTTTAGACAACACTGCACATTCTCACTTTCAAAATGTATTCTGCCCATAAATAAATCATGTGAGTGGCTTGTTCTACCACATTCATTACTAGCTGCAAACATGTCTTAAGCATTTGACATATTTTAGAAAATTATTTCTTTTGTCACAGCTTCTACCCATTTGATTCAATACAAAACAATTCTTTTTATTATGTATATAACCACACTCAAATCATTTATCTGCACACTTCTCATGATTTTGTTATATGCTTCTCATTTTATGCAAAATCAGCTTATCACAGCAATCTGCCTCACATCCTGATATCTTTTTATAACCTATATCAAATTATCTTCTACAAACTAATTACATAATCCACAAGAGTCACAGGTTTTGGTTTAATTCTTTAATTCAATGGCATACACATTAATTCATTCTCTTGGAACTTGGGTCCTTATGAATAGTAACAGATATATGGTAGATTTTTTCTGGTCACACAGTAATTCTAAAATTTCTTTCTCAGCACTGTAATATCTCCTTTGTCAAATATATCATAATTTTTCAGGGCTTCCACTTCTACAGTATGCAAATATTATCACACTTTTATTTCTCAGGATTCTGTAATATTGAGTACAAATTCAGGAATAGCCAAATTTCAGGATTCGCAATTTCCTGTTTTCAGCTTACTGAAAGAAAGAAAGAGAGATTTCCTTGGGGTGGTAGCAGCACCATTCCTAGATGTGAAATTAACTGACCTATCCAGTTTAAATACAGACAATTCTTATATTACCACATAATGTTCGATAATCAAAAATACATAAATATGATGCAAGACATGGGTGCAGAAAGCACAATTGCATAATGCACATACAAGATTCTAAATCAAACTAAAAGATGTTAGTAATTCAAAGGAATACATAGGCACATATTGAAAAAGGAAAAGGGAAAGTGGAAGTGGTGTGGGGGGCAGAATGAACCACTTTTAGTGGTGTGGGGGCAGAATGAACCACTTTCAGTGGTGCAGGCTAGGGTTGAATGAAGCACTTTCAGTGGTGCGGGCTGGGGGCAGAATGAAGCACTTTCAGTTTTGCGAGCAGTGGGAAGAATGAAGCACTTTCAGTAGTGCGGGGTATGGGAAGAATTAAGCACTTTCAGTGGAGCGGGCTGGGAGCAGAATGAAGCATTTCAGTGGTGCGGGCTGGGTCTTCTGTATCAGGTCATATAACTTATAGAAACTGGATACAATGAAAATAATGCATAAAGCGAACATAAGGAGTGAGGATTTGTGGTCTGCACTGTTTACTAGCAGTTTATTTATTCAGGTAGACCCTTTTATTTTGCCATCAAAGGCACTTTAGAAGAGTGGCAAAGTAGACCATGAAATGAATTTTAAAGCTCAATGCAGGGAAATGGAGCACTTAGTCTGGGCTCAAAAACATTAAAAGTACAGTTGAGTGTGGAAGCAATAATCAGTATAGCAGGAATATGCATTGTAAGTTTATGGACTGTCAGTTCAATCCTCAAAATGCTATGTGCGATTAGGGGAAATATATAATGTCTGTAACGGCTGTATCTCAGATAATTCTCTTTTCTACAAGATAAAGAGATTGTGTTAGTAGATATATAAGTAATAAGTGTGTGTACGTGGGGGGAGCAGCTAGATCTAAGCTAAGCAAAGGATGAATTAGAAAACGAAGATGGGTTAATGGGGCGGCACAATTTATGGGGACATTTTAATATGATTCAGCTTAAGACAAAACACTAAGAGGAATGTGGGTCATGCTGAGGGTACAAAGTTCAATGTGCATGTTAGAAAGTACTTTTTTCATGAGAAAAACCGAGGATAAATAGAAGTGGCTGCACAAATGAGCTGTGGTGTTTAAGCCCATGGACTCCTAGATAGCCTCAGAAAACTGATGTTTTAGGAGTTGGAACAAAATATGGGAAATTAGATGTGCAAGCTACACAACTAGGACAGAGTATATCCTCAGAATATCATTTTTCAGTCAGCATAAATAAATCATGCTATTCAAATTGTCTCAAACGTTTAAGGTTCGATAACTAAGTGGATAGCATTGACACAGAGATGCCAAAAGGTGGGGGGGGGGGGGCAAACATTAGTCAAAATGTGATTAGTTGTATAGTTGTATATATGTACACATAAATCTAGATTTGTGATCACACAGCCAAATTATGTAATCTGAAATTGTTCAATATTATTTAAACCTAAACATTTCATTGAAACAGTACTTCCCTGACAAACAAGAAAACTGAAAAAAAAATACAAATTTCTGTGGCCATCCCATTCAGCAGAAAACGGTATACCCTCTACTGTCTTGTATATGGTTAGTGCCTACACTATAATATTAATGTGAAAAATTGCTATTTCATTAATTAAGCAAAAAAGAGGCACATGAAGTCTTTAAGATACATTTAGCAAACCATTGTATTCCTTTATTTACTGCTATTTGTTAACCAGATACCTGGGCTAGTCTTTTGACTCTTCCCCTTTTTAGCCATGACTCAAAGACATAATACTTTAGGAAAATATAATGGGCTACAGCAAAGTACAGCAGTCAACAAATTACAAAGCACCAAAGTACTGCCTCATTGTACTATAACTTGACAAAAACTAATGCCATATAAATACAGAGGGTTATGACTAGGTCTCAGATCATAACTATGCTATGTATTTGACACATGGATGCCAAAAAGAGAGGAATATTTACGTCCATGTTTAGAACACATATTAACAGTTTATGATCAGTTGTAAGCATAACTCTTTCTAGTGCTTGGAGGTTTATCTAGTTACAGAAAAAAAGCTAAAGTGATTTACTGGCTCTGAAAGCCAGTAAAGCACTTAGCAAGTGCTGTCCCTTAAACAGCAAGCTAAGGACAGTTTTTTAAATACTGTTCTAATTTAAATAAGATAGTTAATAGATTAATTAGATAAAATAAGTTAGTTACAGACTGACATGCGTAAACTTTCACAGATGTATAAGGAAAGACATTCAGGTACTGTTGAAAGTGAAGGAATGTCCCTTTCCTGATATTAGACTGAAACAGCACTTAGAGGGTATGTAACAAATGTTACACACCTCTGAAAGCATTATGGTTGGGTCTTGTGCTACAGATGTATGTAACAGATTTATCTTTTTCTGATTTTGGAGTGTAATCAGCTCCATGTACTGCATTCATAACTGTATATGCATATACCTGTCTACACACACACACACACACACACACACACACA
Source organism: Protopterus annectens (assembly GCF_019279795.1). Lineage (NCBI taxonomy): Eukaryota > Metazoa > Chordata > Ceratodontiformes > Protopteridae > Protopterus > Protopterus annectens. The sequence goes on along the minus strand of NC_056745.1, from coordinate 79,672,729 downwards.
CACACACACACACACACACACACACACACACACACACACACACACACCCTCTATATATAGAATTTGTACTTACTCGTGTGTGTGTGTGTGTGTGTGTGTGTGTGTGTGTGTGTGTGTGTGTGTGTGTGTGCATATGTATGCGTGGATAAAACAAGCACACATTTACTTCATACAAGGAAACTAGCAGCTTAGACTTACAGCTTTCCAACAAGGTAAAAGGCTAAGGCACTAGTTTCAATGTAAGAAATACAGGCTTATTTGTTTTATCCACCTGCACAGTTTATTGTTTTGTGTTGTACAACATGCTTCATCTCCACTTTGACTGTGAAGAGAAAAATGTGATGATCAGAAAATCAATAAATAAAGTAAAACAAAAAGAAAATATTTATATGCGACATGTTTTCTGACATACCGGACTTGACTAACTACTGGGTGGCAGTGGTAATACAAGTTAATTTCCCTTTGTTTGCCAGTTTAGCAATCATTCATTTAGCATCTTATTTAGATTTTCATTCACTGCTTACATTTCTACATATGGATTTCATTTTGTGTAAAGTTATGTAGAGCGGTTTTCATGGAGAAATACTTGGAAAAAGGAGAGAGAGGTATGATTTGTCACTTATAACTATAAAACATTTTATAGGTTTTAAACGTTAAATGTAGCCCTTGTCTGAAGTGGTCATTTTGCACACTACTCAATCTGCATGATTGCAAGATACACAGATATCAGCCCCTTTATTTTTAAAGCATGTTACATTTGTTATTTGTCCATTCATTCATTCATTCATTCATTCATTCATTCATTCATTCATTCATTCATTCCTTCATTCATTCAATCTGTCCTCTGGTATCTGTTTTATCCTATTCAGGGCTGTAAATGGGCTGTACCATATCCTTACAGATAATTAACAAAAAGTTTTTTGCAAGATGCCAACACACTGATATACAGGGACATGCACACAGACTCAGACATGCTCAAATACAGACACACACACACACACACACACACACACACACACACACACACACACACACACACACACACACACACACACACACACACACACACACACACACACACACGCACATGCAAATAAACATTTCTATAATCGATTTAGAGGACTGCAAGCTCTCTTTTCTGGATTAGTCTTTGTGATATGGGACAAAATTTGAACTGGGTGAAAACCTACATGGATAACAATGTAGACAGCATATATTTTTTGGCAAAGGAGGTGAAACGAGTACACAGAGAAACCCATGCAGGGAATGGAGGAATATCTGCACTCCTTTGAGACAGTATATGGAAGCCAGAATCTCATTTGGAGCTGACAGGTAAGTAGTACTAGTCATCATTTTATTATGCATTATGCAAGTAACAGAAACTTGAAGAAAGATTTGATTGTCAGTATCTGAACACTTTCATTTACAAGACAAATGAAAGATGGCATTAATTAACTGCTAGAGGTTTAATGAGGTACAGTGGAGCAGCCATACAGAAACCCACTGTAGATATGCATAGTGAATGAAAAAGATCAGTATGCAGATGATTCAACCACCAATTTAAACTGCATTTTCTTAAATTATAATGACGTCTACTAACTCTAAAAACAAGCTTATAATGAAATAAAATGATCAATAAATGAAAATAATACTTTATTATTATTAGTTACGTAACATGGAATACAAATAACTATATTACAAATCATGAGCAGAAATGTAGTCTAGTTCTGAGAACACCAAACAGATCTAGTTGTAACAGAAAGGATGTTCAACCCTCTTGGTTCTCAGAAGCTGTATGTTTGAACCCCCACTGCTTCAGTATATTGAACGTTTCTGAAAAGCCGCAGAAGACGACAATATAAAAAATAACTAAGATCAATCCTCATGAGATACTGCCAGCGAGAGTACAGAGGAACCTCAAGTGGTTGCCATATAAATGGCATAAGTGTTATGTCAGCACAGAAGCACAGTTATTTCTGAAACATTGCATTCTCTGCAAATTTGTGTTTTGTACATTTAGTAGAACTAAATTGGCTAGAAAAAAATGACTGTGTCCATGTGTGTGTCTGTATATGTGTGTGTGTTTCTGTGTCTTTGAGTGTATATATGTGTGGGTGTGTCATACCTCTCAACTATCCAGATTTTTGCCTCATATTTTTGGTCTGTTCCTCATAAGATTTGTGGCAAATCAGTTAATACTAAATTAGCTAAATAATGGCAGATGTTTGAGTTTCAGATTTCATATTCAGAAAATGCATGGTAATACAAAACATTTTATTCTAACAACTTTTTAAGTTTATTAGAGCAATATTTAAAATGTGTCCCTATTTTCAGGCCTTTGCCTCCCCCCCATTATTTTTGCCTTTGTCCAGATTACTTCTGTTAAGAGCTTGAGAGGTATGGTGTGTGTGTGGGTGGGTGGAGTGGAGGGTTGAGCACATGTGCATATACGTGTGTATTGGAGAGGCAGCTTGAAAAGGTTAGTAAAATAATAGGTAAATAAACTCTCTAGCCTTTTAACACACAATGTAACATGAGAGATGAAACAGGTAGAAACCATCATGATGTAAAAGCAAACTATTTATTACAAGAATAAAAAATAAAAAATAACAAGCGCTTTCACGTGCATCCAAGATCAGTATAATTGGACAAGAGAGACAATAATTGAAAAAGTTTCATTAACCCCTGTAAGGCAAGGTAAAGATTCAGTATACCAAAACTAAAGCAGCACAATACAACCTAAACTCTAATATAAAAAGAAAAATAAAAAAGACAAAAATATATTGATAAAAAGATCAAATCATGCTTATACTATATAAGAACGCTAGTAATAAATACATGATAAATACATGATAAAGAAAGCAAAATGAAATAACAACATTATGATCTAATAAAATTAAAAACGTAGTTCTGTTGAAAACCATAAGGCTGCACTAATCAATATTCACGTGCCATTAAAACAGGCTTGATACTAATAGATTGATTCAGGCCTGGCTCGAGGTGGGCTTTCAACCTCAAATTCCATCTCAATTCAATTGTCTCTAAGTAATTCATTACATCACCTCCTCTATTGTTTATACCTATAGTTTGTAGAACCCTAAAAGTAAAGCTGTGATCAGAATATAAGGCTACATGCTTAGCCAAAGCATTGCATGGATTCATCTTCCTGATGTCATATATATGATTATACATTCTGTCTCTCAACCTACGAGACGTCATACCTACATAAAATGCTGTACATGCTGTGCAAGTGGTGAAATATATGAGATTAATACTGTTACATGTAGCATAAAAACACGGTTTGAAAGTATAACTAAAATTGGGGTGAATAAAACAACCTTCACCATTTATGTATTTACACATGTTACATTTGTTGTATGGAAAGGTGCCATATTTTAATATGTGCCTGTCTATGCTATTGATAAAAGAGTTAGTCTTATCAATACATAATAGTCTCTTCAGATTTTTGCTATTCCTATATCTGAAGCAAGGTGTCATTCCCAATAGTTGAGAGCACTTATTATCTGTAAGTAATATGCCCCAATTCTTTCTTATGATGTCAGTAATAAATTTAATATCACTAGTATATCTCGTAATAAAAAATACCTTGTTAGATCTATATTGAATAACGAAATTAGGTCTATTATCAAGTTGTTCTAGAGAGTCAAGGCGTTCCACATGGCTAACAATACTAGCCGAAACTGGGCAGCCCAGGCTGCGCAGTAAGGAGGTTGTATAACCTCTGTCACGAAACAATTCTTCCATATGATTTAACTGTAATTTTCTGTCATGGGGATGCCTACATAATCTACTAATTCTTTTCAACTGCCCCTTTACAATGTTCGGAAACACCGAACGTGGATGCATGCTATTAAAATGTAGTATGGCATTCCTCCAACAAGGTTTCCTATACAAACTGGTAGAAAGGGAACCTCCTGGGTCTTTAGAAATAGTTATGTCAAGAATGTGTAACTGATGTTGAGACACTTCTATAGTGAATCTTAAAAAATCAGTAGTAGATTCTAAATAGCTGATCATATCATGTAACAAGTCCTGGCTTCCTTCCCATACAATCAGAACATCATCGACAAAGCGTCTATAAAGTGAGACATGCAGAAAAAAGGTACTATCGAACAAATGTGTGCGTTCCCAATGATACATAAGATTTGCATAGGAATTTGCACATGGGGTGCCCATGGCTACACCCCATGTTTGTGCATAAATATCATTGTGGTACATAAACACATTATTATTCAAGACTATATCAAGAAGAGTGCAGATAACCAATTGCATACTACTAGCAAAGGCACCTAGAGTAAGTAGGCTCTCTCTTATAGCCTCTATCCCATAATCATTAGGAATAATGGTGAACAAACTCTTGACATCAAGAGAAACCAAGAAGATAGAGGAAGACAAATTATTGTTATTCACTAAATTATCTAAGTCATCCAATAACTGATAAGTGTCTTTCAAAATTGTAGGAACACTCCTGGCTAGAGGCCCTAGAACTGATTCCAAGTAGTGTGAAATGTGTTCAGTAACCCATCCAGCTCCTGACACTATCGGTCGTAGAGGTGGGGGGATGGTGCCCTTGTGTATTTTAGGGAGTCCCTTGATTAATGGTATCTTAGGAAACTCAATCAAAAGATAATCATAGAACTCACTGTTGATTTGTCTACACATTAAAAGATCATATAATGAGTCATGAACATTTCTTATGATACTGTCAACCACATGTTGTGATATAATTCTATATGTATCATTATCTTTCAGCATGTCTAACATCATTCGATCATACATAAGTGTGTCTAGAACCACTACCCCTCCCCCTTTATTGGCTGACTGTATTGTTATATCTGCATTACAAGACAAATCATGGAGAGAGTGCCATTCATCATTATTCAAATTATAATATGTTCCCTTCAAAGCAACATTAGAAAAATATTGATAAAACGTTTGTTCACAGACTGACACAAAACAATCCACTTTATGAGGTAGAACTGGCGAAAAAGAACTTTTACATACAAATCGTCTCTCTCTCTATAGACCTCTCCTGTCTTATCAAACAGTATTTTCAATGATAAATTTCGAGCAAAGAGACGTAAGTCAGTTAATACTTCAGCAAGGTTGCTGGCTTGTGCAGGAATAAAGGAAAGACCTTTGTTCAAAAGAGTCACTTCACTGGAGGTGAGCGTGTGACTCGAGAGGTTAAAAACAAGCATGTTCAATTCCTGCTCCTTCTCCTTATCTCCACAGCTTCTCCGGAGAACTTCCTCTTGCGTCTCCCTCGACTGTTGGATCTTGCTGGTTGTCTGATGCGATACTGCATCGGTAGTTGTAAAAAACCACTGCTATTTCCCCCTAATACTTTCTTTGGTTTGGCGTCAAGTTTATTTGAGACAAGCTGTTCTTCCATAGCTTGTTGATTAGGGGGAGGAGTGTCCAATATTGGCAAACTGCCAATTGGTTGGTTCTGTTTCATTGATGTAACGTCCGTATTAACCAGACGTTCCAACACTTCTCCTGTAGAGTTTAAAGATACAGTGGCTGCAAAAGTTGATGATACATTCTCAGTATCTAGTGAATGGCCGGAACTATGTGTGTGGTCATTACGTTGAAAATTGGTTCTCGGCCACACAAAGACATTACCAGATAAAAAATGTAACATGTATGAACTCTAGGATCGCTCAATAGACTAAAAAAGGAGGAAGATTCATAACAGCACAGTTCATCAATTTACATTGGCACACACTAGAATCCCACTGATCTCACACATAAGCACACACACATGATTTCATCTATCATCATTGCACTCAAATGTAGACACACACACACACACACACACACACACACACACACACACACACACACACACACACACACGCACACGCACACACGCACACACACACACACACACACACATGGACACACACACGGACACACTTTCGCAAATATGAAAATTGATGAAGCAGTGACAATCCTGCTTTGGAGAAGTCTCCTCTCAATAGAAAGCATGTTACTTTACAGAATAATTTAAAACAGTTACCTTTAAAATGCTAATATTTTTTAATTAAATATAAAAGGGGTGATAATATACTTTGCATCCCCTTGGTTTGTTCAGAATTTAGGTCTAGTCTATATATAATGCTTCAGAAAGATAGATAGCTATGATTTGGTTTGACTAGACAGACCATATTCAAAACACGTAATATAAGTATTAAAACAGTTGTACTAATAATGTAACATGCAAAGATTGCTTGATGAAGGCACATATACAGGCATGAAATAGTTTGTCAGCTTAGAAACTAAAATTTGTCCAAAGCCATCCACTCCACAATTTCCAAATTTATTTGGATCCCCAAATCAATCAGAATCAGTTATAATAAACTGGCCTACCATAAAGACTATGGAGGGGTTAGGACTGCCAGACTTTAAACTCTACTATGATATCATAAACTGTAATAAACTAATAACAATAGCCGACCGTACCACGTCACCTCAACAAAGGTCTCCAACCTGGGTCAAACTATTACACAACTATATCAAAACACTATGCATCAACTCCTAGAGGCCTCCCTTTCCTTTATAATGAGAATTTAAAAAATCTTAAAATACACCCAATCATTAAACATAAAATCACTATCATACAAAGGATGTTCAAATATTTAAACCTATATTATGCAGTCACTTCTTTACAACCTATTCACCTTAACCCCAATCTCAAAATGAATAACAACATGATTAACCTAAACAATTATCCCCGCCTCAAGTAACTAAACATCTCTGATATATTTCCCTTCAAGAACAACAATACTATCACTGAAATGAAAACACAATTAAAGCTCCCTAAAAGGTATGCAATAATTTTAAGACAAATTCAAGACCTTCCCCAATACATCATAGACAATCCTGATATCAATGCAAATGACATTCATATATGTGAAACCATATGGAACCTCCTATCCTCAAACAGGAAAATGCTATCTAACTCCTACAAATTTATTCTACCAATCACAATGCAAAAATAAGTTATTTATTTTAGTTACTGGAAGGAAATCAATCCTTCAATCACAAACAAATAAATATCTCAAGCGATCCAGCTTACCCTCCAAACTTATTCCCCTTAACAAAACTTAAATATACACAAAACATGATACTCCATAACACTTATCTTACTCCGATCATTCTAAATAAAATATACCCAACCACCACTCCATTCTGCCCCTACTGTGATAATCACAAGGCTGATCGACTCCACATCTTCTGCAGCTGCAAGTGCACCTATAAGCTATGGTGCTCACTTAGAGTCCAACTAGGAAAAATGGGTTTTGAAAAATCAACCTTATCTTGGAAGCTAGCTATCCTACACATTACCCCCGCTGGCCTGAATAAACTTCAAACACATATATTAATAACACTAGTTTTCTTACTTAAATACTACATTACATTACTTTGTAAGGATAGAGCATCACTCACCTGGGAGGGTTTCAAACAATTAGCTACTAAACACCTACTAGCTCACAAATATTTAACCTCAACTCAGAAATCCCACACTCACTTTATAGAATTTTGGAAATCTCTTTTTGAACACATTCTAATTTAAAGTTGGTATATATAATTAACGATGGACTTTTGGGATTTGTGTAAATAGTTTTCACTATTTCTTTTATGTTTTATTAATCAGCAATGTATTCACTGGTCATACTGCTACCTGTCAATTATCATTGTTATGCTCACTGTATATGTTTTCATAAAAAAGAAATAAAAGATTTTGCTCAAAAAGAAAAGAAAAAAGAAACTAAAATGTGTCAATAGTTTCAATATGAAGGCATACCTTATGTCAAAATTTATTTATTTCCAGTTTGGTGACCAAGGAGGTCCACTGGGCTCAAAGAGCCCGTTTTCAGTGGAGGCCATAGTACAAAGTATAAACTACATAATTCAGAATACATAGTACAAAGTATAAACTACATAATTCAGAATACATAGTACAAAGTATAAACTACATAATTCAGAATACATAGTACAAAGTATAAATTACATAATTCAGAATACATAGTACGAAGTATACACTACATAATTCAGAATACATAGTACAAAGTATAAACTACATAATTCAGAATACATAGTACAAAATATAAACTACATAATTCAGAATACATAGTACAAAGTAAAAGCTACATAATTCAGAATACATAGTGCAAAGTAAAAGCTACATAATTCAAAATACAACAAAATACAATACACAGTTGGTACAGTAAACAACTTGTAAGTGTTAAATAGCAAACTAAGCACAGTTGAACTGCAACATATGTACAATATATAATACATATTTACATGTTTGTAGGTTGAGAACAGTAGTAGAGAGTAGAATTTGTTTATAGGTTAGAAATGTCAGATAGTGATCTGAAAGTAGTTATCAAGGGATAGATCCCTGGTAAGTAAGGAAAAAATGGGACTTTGAATGTGATAAAAGTGATCATGAGTTAAGGAAGTTAGGTAGGTAGAGAGCGGTTGCACTTCCAACTATGGGAGAGGTAGGAATGGAGCTGGGTTTTGAAGTGTTCAAAGTTTTCAGAGATTCTTACAGATGGAGGGAGAGAGTTCCATTTTTTGGCTAAGCTAAAGGATAGTAGTAGCTGACCAGCGGGACGATTTGGTTTGTACGCAGAGATTAGATTTTGGTAGGCAGATCTTAGGGGTCTGTGAGAGGTGTATGAAGGTAAGATGTTTGCAAGTGCCGGACATGTATTATGTTGGAAAATAAGCTTGTGAGCTGTACAGAGTTGGAGGTAGTCCAGGTAGTTGGGAAATTCTAGCCATTACAGCTGGTGTAGTGGTATACAGTGGTGAGTGGAGTATTTGGATGTGGTTGCGAACTTTGAGATTTTGTTGTAACAGGTTTCCAGTTTAGAAGAGATGGAGGAAGATAGGTTGGTTAGTAAGGGAGCACCATACATCAGAGAGGGTAGTAAGTAGGTTGAGGCAAGGATCTGTTTAGTTGAGGGGGAGAGGAAGTGTGAGTTTCTGTAAAGCATGCCAGGTTTCTGATGGGTTTTCTTAATATTTAGTTAAATATGAGTATCGAATTTTAGATGCTAGTCAATAGTAACCCCAAGAGGTTTGGCAAAAGGAACAATTTCTATAGTGGAGTTAACATGGCTGATGATTTTGAAGGAGGTTTTGTTGATTTTCAATTTGCTGGCATTTAGGGAGAGAGGATTTTGAAGCATCTAGTTCTCAGTAGTTGAGAAAGCAGCTTGAGTTTTAGTTTGGAGCTAAAGGAGGTTGGAGGCAGAACAGACTAGGGTTGAGTCATCTGCATATTGTACTATTCTGGTGTTGGGAACTGATGTGTGGAAGTCATTAATGAAAATATTAAAGAGCATTGGACTGAGTATGGATCCCTGGGGTACCCCGGTTAGGGTTGGAAGGAAGGCAGAGGTGCCAGTTTTCCATTTCACAGCCTGGGATCTATCAGAGAGGTAGCTGCTAAACCAGGTAATGGTGTTTTGTAAGAGGATAAGTTCAAAAAGGTGGGTAAGAAGGTGGGTATGGGAAACAGTATCAAAAGCTTTGCAGAGGTTGAGGAGGACTGTGGATACTAGATTGCCAGAGTCACGGGCGTGGTTTACTATGTCTAGAAATGAAAGAAGAGCTGCTACTGTTCTATGGCCAGGACGGAACCCATGTTGTATTGGAGTGAGGAGTTGGTTATTTGTAAGGAATGGCATTAGCTGGAGGTGTATACATTTCTTAAGAATTTTTGAAATAGGAGATAGAATTGCTATGGGTTGGAAGTTGGAGAAGTTATTATTTTTGCCTCCTTTGTGGAGGGGTAGGATAAAGGTGGTATGCCACAGTTTAGGGACATATGATTCCTGTATGGATCTATTGATGAGTATACTAATGGGGATGGCAATACTGTCTGCTGATAGTTTTATAAAGAGAGAGGGGATGTTGTCAAGGGCATTGGAGCATGGCTTAAGTTTAGAGAGAATTTTTTTATATATGATGTGAGGATGGGTTTGAGGTGAAAAGTAGGAGGAGAGTTTAGGAAAAAAGATTGGGGAGAGGATTTGAGATGGGGGAGGAGTTGTTGTTAGGGAAGGTTTGGGTGAGTTCTGCTATGGAGTTAGTAATGAAGGAATTGAACAGTGTAGCTATTTCCGTGTCACATTTGCTAGTGTTGGGGCAAGGGTTGTTTTTGGTGCCTGGATTAAGAAGAGAGATGATGGATTTCCAGAATTGTTTGGGGTTTGTGGAATGAGTAGTCTGGAGTTTGATATAGTATGATTTTTGTATCCTGTGTAATACGTTTTTTGGCTAGGTTGCAGAGTTGTTTGTATTTAAGAAGGGTGTCAGGGTGATTATTGCAGTGATAGAGTTTCCAGGTCTTGTCCCTTTGTTGCATGATAGTTTTGGTATCCTTAGTAAGCCAAGGGGCGGAATTGGTCTTTATACGTTTTGTTCTTGGAGGGGCTTGGGAGTTTAGGGTATCTAAGAAGGTTAAGTTGAAGAGTTCTACAATGTTATCTAGAGGAAGGGTATTTAGATTGTCCCAGTTTATAATTTTTAGAGAATTGGAAAAAGTTGTGGCGTTAAAGTTTGTGAGATTCTGAGTATGGATATATTGGTGTAGGTGAAGAGAGGAGGGAGTTGATCTATGGATGAAGGCTGGTAAGTGATCGCTAATGGAGTCTGGTAAGGTGCCAATGTGGGAGATGTTATTTGCGTGGGAGACAAGGATCCAGTCCAATATGGAGCCTTGGAGGTTATTTTTTATTGGGTCTGGTTATGGCATTAGTAAGTTGGAAGAAGTTATATAAATTGATGGATATGGTGGGATTTTTGGCAGTAATTTTGTTCCAGTCGATGTTTACAACTCCTAGGATGCATGTCTCAGACTTGATATTGGTTGAGGCCCTTTGAAGATTTTCCTCAAGAGTATTAATATTGTTCCCCAGGGGTATATAGAGGGCTATGACACAAATGTTTTTATGATTATTTAGTTTAAGGGTTCCTATGACTAGTTCAGCTTTGTTGAACTGAGGAACTGGATTTTGGTGGGGGGTGATGGAGAGTAGGCTGGAGTAGATAAGGGCCACTCCTCCTCCTCCCTTTTTTTTTAGGTGGTCATGTCTAAGAGCTTGAAATCCAGGAGGTAGGATTTCTGAGTCAGACATATTGGGTTTTTGCCATGTCTCTGACATGGCTACTATGTCAGGTTGGGCATGGTATAGCCAAGCGTGAAAGTGGCCTATTTTGTTTTTTAGACTCTGGGCATTGATGGTTAGGAGTTTGAGATATTTAGGGTTGGAATATGGGTGGTAATAGGGGGAGTTGGAGTGTTGGTTGTAGTGGGTCCTGAGTTGGGGTGTATGTCATCTGCTAGGCATAGGTGGTTGAAGGGGAATGAGATCAGGGGTTTGAGTTTACTTTTGGAGTTTAGTGCGAGGAATAGTAATGATTTAGGAATATGTTTCATAGAGGTAGGATGTTTTAGTTTGAAGCAGACAAGTGGGTGTGGTTGGATTAGGTTGGGAGATATTGTGTGGAAGTGAGCTAAGGTAAAGGGATGAAGGTTGTTGAGGGTGATGGTAGGGTGCGGAGGCGATAGGACTGAAAGGTATAGCATGAGAGGAATAAGAGGTAGCATGGAATAGAGGAATTAGAAGTAGTAGGCAGAGGGCGGGGATGAGAAAGGTTTGACGAGGCATGGTGTGGTGAAAGATTACAGGAAGAAAGGGGAGGTGGGTATGTGAGTGAAGGAGTGAGGGAGTAAGGAAGTAGCTGGATGTAGGGTATGTATGTGAGTGTAAGAGGGAGGGGTTTAGAAGAGAGTGATGTACCTCGATGTTTGGGATGGGAGAGGGTGAGAGACAGTATTGGATGATTGGAGGGGAGGGGCTGGTGAGGAGATGTGTGTTGGTTGGCAGGGAGGAAGGGGAGGGGATGTATAGTGACAATAAATTAAGGAGCACTGGGGGTGGGTAGGAATTGGGGGTAGGAGAGGGGAGCGGAGTGAGCCTGCAGGGCAAATGGAGCGGGTAGACCCAAGGAAAGAAGGCAGCAGGGCAGTGTGAAAAACAATCAGTCTGGTGAAGGTAAGTACAGAGGGAGGTAAGCAGGGTGGTTAAAGGGATGCTTGGGGTACTGTACTAAGGGAAAGGAGAAGACAGATTTCAGAGGTGGATGGTGGGTAGGACTGTTACTAGGCAGTTAAAGAGAGAGAAATAACTATTAATATGTTATATTATAGTGGGTGAGAAAGAGTGAGGGAAGAGAGGTTATAAATGGGTAGACACTGCCACCTATTGGACAAATCCTGTAATTGTAGGGAGAGGAACCACTATTGCAGTTAGATAGGTGTAGGGAGCAAGACGGCTCTGATATAGGAAATAAGGAGCCAGGGATGAGGCAGGTATGAGGGCATTGACAGTAAGAAGGGTATGGCTGCTGGCTATTCTGGCTGGGATCCTTTACTAACACCAGGCAAGTGGTAGAGCAATTCCACAAGCAAATTACAGTAGGTATAGCAGCATGTTACATACTTTCTTTAATCCCTTTAATTTCACTTCTGGGAGAAAGGTAGGACTGTCCCTGTAGGGAGTCAGGCAAACAGAGTGAGACTTGGTTTCTTGGGAATGGACTTGGATGTCCAGGAAGGCTGTGCCAGTAGGCAAAGTAAAATTAGGTAGGGAAAGTTGAAGAGTGGGAGCATGGGAAAGCAAATGCCTGTAGATATGTGCTAACATATCTAATAATGGAAGCTGAATGTTTTGTTTCTAGATGTCCACATTGATAATTTATGGAAATATCCAATATCAGATGTACCAGTTCGTGTTATTAGATACATAAACTTAAAATAAAACAGGAAGACTGTGTGTTCTTGTACAGTATGTTTTGTATTTTATGATCTTAAAGATATGAGCAGAATAAATAAAACATTTTGGCTATTTTGATATGATCCTCTTTTGTTGCTTTATTCTACTTGTACATTATATATGTTGCACAACTCTTCCTTCTCAAGCCATATAATGAAACCAACATTCACTCTACCAGAGAAATCTTCACTGCATATGGCTGCACTAAATTGAAACAAAATGTTAACACAGTATAAAAGTAACCTTACTGAAAACAAGATTACCTTCATTAAACTACTGAAAACTCCATATTCGGGGGGGAGGGATTAGGACCTCCTCTACTGCACACAAGCAGAAGGTTGTATTTCTTACATCCCACTGACTTAATACTGCTTTGTTCTCAGTAAACTTCAAACTAATATGACATATCCTATATAAAGCTCTGTGGTCAGCAGACTTCACATTAATGTGACTTATCCCATATACAGCTCTGTGGTCAGTAAATTTTAAACTAATGTGACTTATCCCAATAACAACTGCCCTTAAGAATGCATGCATTCATCAGCATCCTGATCTTTCAGTGAAATGTATTGATGAAAGAGTGCCACTCTCTGCAGTATTTCTACTACTGAAACCTCAATGAAAGAAGGAACTGCAACATGCTTTATTTACCAGTACTACTTCTTCTATTTTTACATGTACTGCATTGCCTAACACCATCTTCATTTGCTGCCTTTGCCCTTATCCTCACTGATAAATGGTATTTCATTAGTTAAGTGATCACTAAAAGCTGTAAATATACCCTGGTTTGCTCCTCTTTTTTACCTTGTACAGTGTCCCTTATAGATATCTAAGAGGAGATCTTATTCAGGATTCAGCTACCTCTGGGAATGTTTGGGGTTATCAAAAAGGAGTAGAGAATCATCAGACAACCTATGTAGAAGATTCTATAGGGATGAGAAGTGTACCAATTGTTTTTTTTTTTGAGAAAGAATACCTGATTAATGAAACAGACTACCAAAGTACATTAAAACAAGCATTAGTTTAGATATTTTAAGAGCAGCCTAGACACTTATTATAGGAACAAGTGTTTTGGTATATTGGCAAGCTAGAACAGCATTAATGCCTGCACTTGAAATATTTGTATGTATGTATGTATGTATGTATGTATGTATTTATTTATTTATTTATTTTACATTTGTTAACCGGGAGAGTCCGACTGGATACATGTCCATTTTCAGCGGAGGCCCGGGGAGAAAAGCTCCAGGTACATAACAGACATATGAACATTGTTAATGCAAAAAAGGAAGATAGTTGAGTTCTAAATACAATATAAAGATACATCACATCTTGGGATGTGTATGTATGTATAGTATTTACTTGTGAAAATTAAATAAATAATCTGGCAAACAGTATTTGTTTTCTGTCAATGCCACAAAAATTGCAGGAACCTGCTATGGATTTGTGAGATGTAGGAATGTGGTGTGCTGTCACAGAATAAAGGAAGGAGGTAAGGGGAGGGGTCTTCAAAAAGCTGAAAATGGAGGAAATATTTCTATTTTAGTTCTAAGACAGTCACCATTTAACAAGAGTCTTTCTAGGTCTTTTTACCTCCATGCCTGTTGACCATCAGGCCTCTCACAATTGGACTCTGCTCATGCATTCACCTGTAATAGATAATTCCCCTACTTCTAAGGGGCAAGAACAATCTAGAAGGACAATCACACAGGCGGCCATGAGCAGTATTTATGCACCATCAAACTAACCAGTTGAAAGGGAAGATGTATAAGACTATCTGATATGAACTTTGAGTCCTACGGAGGGCAAGGATTCTGTAAGTCAACTAAAAGATGGAAAATACTTTTAAAGAATTGCCAGAAATGTGTCCCAGGTCACACCTTTGCTATCAACAAAGTAATGATGTGCCAGGATGGCTGACACATGTACCTTGACCATGAAAAACATTCATTCCCAAGCTGAAGGTATCAAAGGTGGGTCAGTATCACCTATATACTGACTAGCTGAATGGAATTTAATATCACCATTCTAAAATTGACAACCTTTTCCACTTGCCAGAATGTGTCTACAAGTGTAGGGATTTCCAGTAGCTGGTAAACATCTCCAGCACTCCAAATGGAGTGTTCAGTTAAATGTTCGGATTTAAAGGAGCAGCTTGTTACCAAGGTAGAACTTGCTATCCACCTAGACTTGGGTGGGGTATTTTTTAACTTGATAGGATACAGTCCTGTACTGCTTGCCTCCTAAATCACTGAACTTGCAGTCTTCATGGGAACCAGATAAAGAGGATGAGTCTCAGTCTGTAAATTTGAAAAGAAGAGATGGAAAATGTGAGATGGTAGGAAGATACAAGTGAGCCATTGTTGTCATTGAAGCAAGAACAGACCCACTGCTTACTGCCCGCTGCTCTGCTGAAGCTACATGACTGGAGGAAATTACGTTGTCTTTCAAAATTAACATCTTAATCTCTGGGACATACCATTCCTGAGAGATATTTCCAAGTAGACCTTCCTTATGGTCAGCTTCCGTGCAACACTAGACCTATGGCTATGAGAGCGCACTATCATTTTCCATTCCCCAGGAAGTGAGTCACTAGTAATACAATACCCCAGTCTCTGGTCTACTATTACACCCACTCGCGACATTTATGAAAAAGATAAAAGATCTTTCTGTCATGTTTGTTACCGCATCACACCACATCCTGATTGACCTCACAAAGAAGGTTTGTATTTAATTACTTATCAAGGCCTGGTAAATAAGCAGCACCATCCTCGGCTCAACCCAGTTTGTGTGAGGCCTCTATTCTTGTAAGCCCTACTAACTATACATCAGCAAGTCCCCAAATTATCTGTTAACCTTTTAGGGAAGCAACCTTTACCTGGACTTGGGACAGGACTAAAGACAGAAAAGGAAACTCCACAGAGATTGCAGGAATAGATAACAGTTTTAAAGCTTAGTGACAAGTGTCTAACAAAAGAAGGTCCATGAGAACAAGGTGATCCTGCCTTCACTGTTCAGTGAAGCAACTTTATTGAAATTTGTTGCAGTAAATCTATCAATATAGCAGGCTGCCATAAGACCCAAGAAGGATAAAGACCTTGATCTACTTCAGTTGCTTCAACCTAAAGTACTGTATCTGGGCAGGAATGACCAGCATTTGGAGAGTATTGCACACCTCTGCTAAGGAGGCATTCCTTTGCAGTAGGACTGAAAAGAGCTCCTGTTTTATTTTGCATCAAAGAAACTACTGTCAAAGTAGGAACTAGAGTAGGTCATCTGCCATAAATTTCTGCAGGTGAACCACAAGGGCCATGTTATCTATGTACACAACCACTAATTGATTCCTCTGAAGCAATGCTTTTATCACCATGGCCATAATATTGATGATAACCCTGGCTGCACATGAAAGATCCAAAAAGTAACATCAGCTGAAAATGGTGCCGGAATAGAAGAAACAGAAGAAAGCCTCTGTGAGGCTTCAAAATGCTAATGCATCAAAAAGCATTCATCAAGTACAGTGACAACATCCAGGTGTGAACCTTGTAGTGTCAACTCTCACTCACCAGTCAGTACACTGGACACAAAGCAGGTTGTCAGCCTACACACTTCATCTCCTCCAACAACCACACAACCAACACCTAAACCTACATATACGAATGTCCTCACCAGTAACCTACCTAAAAATCAGACACCTCCCAAACACAAACACGCTTCACATAATACATCCTCAGTAGACCACAGTACACCTAAGAATTCACGCACCTGTGTCTCACTGAATAAGCCCATAAAGCATAACACTAAATCTAACATCCTAGTTATAGGTGACTCCATTGTGAGACACACAGATATCCCACTCACCAGGTTGGATAAGGAAAAGGTCACGGTTAGCCGCCTGTCAGGTGCTAGGATCTGCCACATCACACATACACTCAAGTCTCTCAGCAAGTACTGTTATGATTCTGTCATAGTCCATATTGGTGTGAACAATTTGAGATGTATCTCACTGGACAATATGAAGAATGACATGACTGAGCTCTCTGATTATGTGTCCGAGGCAGGTATGTCCCCAGCCTTAAGCAGCATACTACTCTCACCTAGGATGATGCCACAATAAAGAGAGAAAATAATTGACTTCAGCAATTGGCTTAGTTTTTGGTGTCATTCTAAGGGGATCCAGTACCTGTCAGCCTGGGATGATATGGTCGATAGACCTCGATGCTCTGCCAGAGATGGTCTTCACTTGTCACCTCTGGGATTTCACTTACTGGCTATACTCCCATAGTGCCTTTTTTAGGCAATGTCACAAGAACAAAATTCCTGATGTAAAAATATCCTCAAAAAACAATCTCAAGGTTGTGCTGTTAAATGCTAGGAGTCTAAATCTGAAACTGCACTGTCTGGAATCATTCCTCACTTTAGAAGATGCTGACATCTGTGTAGTCACAGAGACTTGATTTAAGGCTGTGGAAAGCAACCCATCCATATCGGGTTACAATGCCTTCCACATGTTTAGACCACTAAATGAGAGTGGGAGAACTACAGGAGGGGGAGTATCACCATTCATCAAATATAAATACACCCTCAGATTGGTTAAATAGATCGATTCTCTTGAACTACTCCAGATACAATTGATCATAGGCAAGACCCCTCTCCAAGTTATTGCCTGCTATAGGACCCCCTGCAAGAACTAAAATACCCGCACTGCCTACCTGGATCTACTTGAGTCACTCAAGATACAACCAAGTACCTCAGTTATGGGAGATTTAATTACCCATCCATAGACTGGGCAAACTATACCTGTACTAATGCACTTGCCCAAATATTCTTGAACTTCCTTAACTCCAATGCCCTGGACCAGTTGGTTGACACCCCCACAAGGGGCTCAAAATTCTGAATCTGGTAATCACAAAGATGGGCAACGCTTATACCACCCCAAGTATGTGGCCCTCTCTGGTGAGGTCTGATCATAAGTCAGTCTCATTAGAAGTAACAATTACATCTGACCCACCCTCAGCAGAAACATGCTAAAAAACTTCTCCAAGGCCAACTACAACCTATTATGAGATGGCATTAACAGCTTCATAGCTCCTGCCCCCACTGATAGCAAGGACACCTATACTTAGATATACACTAATGCTTTGTATAAACATCTGAACAATTGCATTGACTCAGCCATACTGGACAGGATCAAAGTAAAATCTTCAAAGAAGAACAGACCTGCCTGGTGGACATCTGCCATAAACAGGTTATACAATAGGAGAAAGAAATTGCGATCTAAGAGGAGGAGGTAATGGTCTCATAATTGAAAGCACTCCCTCTGCTGCTTAAATAAGCAAATAAAGCAACTTACAAAGCAATCTAAAGCTAACTATGAATCCAAGTTAACCTCCCTAACAAAAGGTAACCATAAGCTATTCTTTCAATACATCCATAACCTTAAAGGAAAAACCCAGATTTGCGCAGAATTTGTTGTTATTGGTACCACATATACAAAACCAGTGGAAATAGCCAACCTGTTAGTGGGTAGGTTCAGTGAGAACTTCTCTCCCTTGTCCCCGCCACATATACCCCAAAGCATCCCTTCCATCTGTACTCCAGCTATTATCTCTAAGGAGCAGGTCTTAAACACCCTTTCCAAAGCCAAAAACACAGTCTCTATGGGACCTGATAACATCCCTGCCTGCATTCTTAATGAATTAATATAGGAATTAGCTCACTGCTGTGCCCTCTTTTCAACTACAGCTTAAACACTGATTATGTCCCTGTGGAATGGAAAACAACTACCATCATCCCTTTACATAAAGGGGGGGTTCATCCACTAACTCTGGGAAATATACACCCATAAGCCTGACCAGCCTTACCTGCAAGGCCATGGAGAGAATCATCATGGACCTTATCAACAAAGACATAGGAAACCTCCAGATACTTGACTCAACCCAGTTGGGCTTCATTAAAGGGAGATCGTGCCTATTGAACTTAGTGGGTTTCTTTGAAACATTCATCAAAGCTCTGGATGGAGGTAAATCTGTGCATATGGCCTACTTAGACTTAGCTAAGACCTTTGACACTATTCCCTTCTCTGGCATCATTGATAAACTCACTCAGGTGGGGATTAACCTGTATATTGTCAGGTGGGTTACAAACCTGCTCACCAATAGAACACACACAGTCAAACTAGAGGACTCAACCTTCATGAGCAGGCCCATAACCAGTGGTGTTCCACAGGGTTCAATGCTGGGGTCCCTATTATTTGGAATCTAGCTCTTGGATGTAAAGATAAAAACAAAAGGTCTATGGTTGATAAAGTTTGCAGATGACTGTAAACTAAGAGCAGTCATAGAGTCCGAAAGTGATGTTGACATCCTACAAGAAGATCTAGCATAGACCAAAGATTGGTGCCAAAGTCATGTGCTCAAACTAAATGCAAAAAAATGCATCATCCGCTCCTTTGGCAAGGGTGACATCCCTGCAGATTGCCACATTAATACAACAACTTAAGCACTCAAGTCTGTGGTGAGAGATTTGGGCACATAGGTTGGTAACAATCTCTCACTTGACCACCATGTCTCTACAGTGGTAAGAAGGGCTTTCTACATTGTCCATCTCATAAGTAAGAGCATTGCTTCCAGAAAAAAAAAAAGAGGTCATAACCCCACTGTACTCTTCCCTAATCAGGCCAATAATAGACTACAATGCTCTCATTGGTATGTACCTTACCAGGCACTCAAAAGTTTCTTACAAAGAAAATTCAGGGCCTTAAGCAAATGTCATATGTTGACAGACTGAAATGACTGTATACTCTGTGTCATACAGACTACTCAGAGGAGATCTGTGCCTTGCGTTTTAAGCAATCTCAGATTCTACTTTAATGGAAACGCTGCTCATCCATAAGTCAAATGGTACTCGATGCACTTCCACTAGGGACCTAAACTTAGTATATGACATCAACAGGATCTGTTGGAGAGACAGATCCATTTCTCAAATGTTACTTCTCCTCTGGAACAAACCTCTAATTCAGATGAAGCAGAGCTCTTTGTTGACCCTGTTCAAGCGTAATTTGGATGACTGGAAGGGAAACCATAAATTCATCTCAGGGGTGTCACCTCTGTCCCATCTGGATAGGGGTAGTAGGTGTTGATTTAACACTGCTTGAAACATTGATGCTCTAGGGAAAAGGGCTGGAACTTTTCCAGGGTTGTAAGGGCCCTAGGGCCATTAGGTTAGTGACCTCTTATGATCCTATGATCCTATTCAGGGAAGGAGAACCATATTGCTACCTTCTGATGAGATTCATCTAAGCTGTGTTATTATAACCTCGTTTGTTGCTGTGCATACGATTGCCTGCTATTGCAGTTTAGGTTTGCTCACTTTATACACCTGCCTCCTCTAACCAAGTTATGAGTCCCTACTTCATTTTTAGATAGGTCACATGGAGCTGCAAAACTTTTCCAGGCATATAACATGTGGGCTTCTCTTCACCCATTCTAAACTGATACGTGCCAACATGTTTGTTTACCTGTTCAGGGTCATCAGCCCTCACTATGGGTACATTAGGAGCACTGTGTTCATCTGTTCATGGTCATTAGCCCTCACTATGGGTATATTAGGAGCACTGTGTTTATCTGTTCATGGCCATCAGCCCTTACTATGGGTATATTGGGGCACAGAATCTGAGCTACTGAGGCTTGATATTAGCCTTACCCATCACATGGTCGATAATTATATATTACCCCTAATGAAAATAACTGACAAATACTTCAGTGAACATTCTACCTTTTCAGTCTGATGTAAAATGATAACTTTCCGACCATTTCCTAAACTTTCTACTTTCCAGTAGCGCTAGTTCAGAAAACTGTAAGAAATCTCAAATCTTAAATTTTATAACCAGCATCCTGATCCATTTACCTGACCAATTTGCCCAAAATAGGAGATTGATATCAGGCTGATACAGCTAATCCCAAGTTAACAGATATTATTTGCTTTAGTAATGACCTCCTGGATACATAATTGTTTCTTCTTTTAGTAAATTCAGCCAAATATGTTCTGATGGCTTTTGCCTCTGGGGCAGTCAATTCAAATTGGTGTCTCAGGTTTGCATGATTCCTATGACAGAGCCTCTAAGAGTAGCTTTCACTTCCATGATAATGGAAGCAGGTGGAATACAAAGACTTTTCACTGTAGTCTTAGTTATCCTAACTGCTGGAAATGTAGGAACAAGATTTCAATGAGATATCAGAAGGAACACCGTGAACATGTACACTGCATTGTTAAATCACTTCACATTGCTATGCTTTGCAGTACTGACCATTTTGCCCACCCTAGTTCTGCACTAGTCCCTTCATTTACCTGACCAGCTTGGAAGTGGATGCAAAAGCTTTCCACCTTGTATAATTTCTTTCATGTAAAACTTTTCTGAAAGATGACACGCAAATGGGCAAATCCCCTTGAGGTACGTAAATATTTTACTTCTCTCTCACACCATAATCATTTCCCTGAGACTCCCTATAAAGATCTTCATACATATTTTTATGTAGCTTCTGATACTGCCTTTGTTACATTTTGCTCCTCACACACAGCTTGACCACCTAACCTTACCATACCTATCACCTCAGTGATCCATTTCTTCCTCAGGCCAACTAGTGTAGATCTCTATATCACCTTGTTAGACATGATTTATTATGAAGGGTGGTTAAACGTTTTGCTAACCACATTTATTGCTATAGCAGAAAACAAAGCATTAAGTGGCTGTCATCCATAAGCATGACAATTGTTTCTTCCACTGGGGGTTGATGTAATGTTTAAGGTGCTTACTTCACATACACAAAGTGCAGGGTTTGATTCTCACCTTAGAAAGTGAAATTGAGTAGCCTAGTCTAGTACTTACCTATGAACTTATTTCTGATCCTGTTTCATAGTCTTCTCTCATATATTACATGAACAATGCATGTAAGTTTGAGTTCTATTACTCCTTCCTGTTCTCAGTGTAATTTTATCATTCAGTGTCTTCAATTAATACAGCTTCTGTATCTGGGACTAAACATCTGGTCTTCAGCTGCTCTGTGCTACACCGACAGAATAAAACATATATGCAAACTGAGCTGGTTTTGAATGGGCACCAGTGTGTTACCCTATTATATATTCCTACTATCATTTGTTCTTATTTCATATGTCCTTGTAGCAGTGGCAGCTGGTGACTTCAAATCAAAGGGGGGCTGCAGGAGACAGCTGAATGGGTGGGGTCAATGGGAAGGGGTGTGACCAACTAGAAAGGGGAGGAGCTATGCTCAAAACCACAAAAATTAACTAAATACACTGCCCTGGGTGCCGAACCATCATTATGAGAGTCCAACCAAGACAAAATGAAGTGTAGAAGAATAAAAATATTTCAATGCATTGGCTGCATGACAGCTTACTCAATATCTAGATGGATACAAAAAGGTTGTGAGGCATGAAAAAATAAATGACTTTTTAAATACATTAATGGAATGCCAGTCAAAATCAAGTATAAGAAAAACAAGCAGCACTCAACTCAAACCGCTTCTTGCACTGCAGTTCTAATTATAATTTATATTCAGCTTTATTAAAGTACCAAGTAACATGCTGAAAGTAGAAATCTCTGATGCCCCCACTTGTAAAAATGTTTCTTATCCAAAAAAAGACCTGCTGCCTGACAACTATCTACTTGTTTCATGCGGAAAACATGATCAAAGTAAAAAATGAAAAGCAAACAAGAAATAAGCTCAAGATACATTGCTTAAAGGATTACTGTACAGGTTATGGACCACACGATTAGCATTCTGTTTAGTTTACGGGTAAAGCCTGCAGAGATGACTGGAAATCTCCAAGTGTAATGAGCTTCTTAAAATAATGTAATCCTGTCCTTTATTACAAATACTGTCATATGCATTTCAATACCCAACGCTTATACATTATCTAGTTAAGTATTCTCTACATGGCAACAACAGAAAGGCTTTCAATGTTGGCAATTCTTTAACACTATGCTTATTAAAGCTTACTTGCATCTTACAATCTCAACCAAGCTTACCTGATGGTCATTAAAGTATTGCTACTTAAACACAGAGCAACAGGCATGTTGAGTAATAAGCATAAATCAACAGTACAAAAAATATGACAGAAACCAGACCATTCTGCAAAAATCAAGGTCAGATGAAAAGCCACTCTAGTATTTGTGTCTACCTTGGATGGGGGGGGGGGTATTCTGCACATTTACACTGCATAACTACTCCTTGCCTTGCTTCGATGCATCCAGTCACTACATGGGGGTGTGGGGTGCAACAAGTATGTCACAATTTGAAATGTCTCTGGCTGACTGTGATGGCCCTGACACATTTGTAATACCTCTCAACCTCAGAGCAATAAATCTGGACAAAGCCATACAAAGAAGTGGGACAAAGGCCCAAAAATAAGGACAATTTTTAAAATATTGCTCTTATACACTTAGAAAGATAATAGAATAGACCTTGCATTAGTATGAATTTTCTGAATGGTACGAAATCTGAAACTCAAATGTCTGTCATTATTTTCTAACTTCAGTCTTTAATGATTTGTCACTAATTTGCCAAAAAAAAAACACAATTTTATGAAAAATGGACCAAAAATGTGATGTAAAAATATAAAATAGCCACACAATACAGCTAGGAACCTATCAAAGAAGGGACACTTTAATATTAGTACTGCTAACTTGAGCAGCTGACAAAATAAAAGAATCTACATGCATTTCTGAAATAAAAGTAATCTATAACTCTGATTATTACAGTTATTTCTTAATTGTAAACCCTCCATGTTTTCTTCCAAAATTGCTATTTTGCTGAGGGATTATTAGGGGGAAGAGCAACATTTTGAGCCAAAATCAGGGACAGTTGAGAGGTTTGGCTATGCCTAATTCTATAAAGCAATTTATTTGCATGTACCTCTCAACCTGTTAATGCAATAAATCTGAACAAGGCCAAATATACTGGGGGAACATATAAACAGTACTAAAAAATGCTCTTGTATAAACTGAGACAGTTGATAGAACAACAGGTCTTACTTTAGCATGCATTTTTCTGAAGGTTATGAAGTCTGAAACTCAGTGTGTCATTATTTAGTGACTTAATTCCTAAATGATTTGCCAGAAAACCACAAATTTTATGAGGAACAAACCAAAAATAAGAAGCAAAAATCTATTAATTCTTTGAAAATCTGGACAGTTGGGAGGTATAGTTCAGCTGGGGCTGTCTTTAAATTTGCCCCTCTTCCCCCTCACAAAATCATGGTCGAATGGAGCCTGCCCCTGCAGCCATTACAATGATCCATTACTTGGCTATTTCACTCCATTTACCATAAACACTAATGTGCATACTGATTTACTTCTACGATGATTTGGACTTCATTTGAAAGTTTTATTTTGCATTTTACAGCACAAACACTAAGACATCTGCTAAACAAACTTAGCATTAAAACTTCTCTGCCCTTGAAACTCACATTAATTGAAGCAGCATTGAAACCCACATTCAAAGAAAATATATTTTACCAGTGGCAGATAAAGATTAATTCTGGGCTGTTTTCAAATCATAGGCCCCCTTGCATATGAAACATACATGTGCTCTTTGATACACCTTCCTATTGTTTTGAACATTTTTCCAGTAAACAATGAAACAAAATGCATGCACCCATAATGACAAAACTGCCCAGTTCAGAACATTTCCATCATAAAAGTCTACTCAAACTTCTACAGTCCACCATTATCAGTAAATATGCACAATTCTACAGTCCACTATTATCAGTAAATATGCACAATTCTACAGTCCACCATTATCAGTAAATATGCACAATCTCTGAAGAAGTAAAAAAGTCATCTAAATAATTCCACATTAAATAAATCTGTAACTAATGAAGAGGTTGCTGCTAGCAAACACCTTTATATTTCATGGTTTAATCGAAAAATAAAGTGTCTGATGCCCCTGAGGAATAAATTGCCTATATTACATTAAAAATGATAAGCTAGTAATATTGCTATAGGAAATGGATGGCAAACTGATAACAGGCTCATAGTTAGTATCTTAACTTTTTCAGTATGGCAGCATTCACCATTTGTGGGAGTAGAACCAAGAACATTTTGCATCAAAAGTAAGTACACAACCTGTTGTGCTTTTAACAATGCCAGCTAACTTAGCATAAGCAGCACTAAACTTCTCTTTCCCTGCAGCTCTCAGCTCCTTGTAAAATCTACTCAATACTCAACTGCATCTCAACTTCACAGCACAAGAAATCTGGAAAAAGACACATTTATTGTGGGGGGGGGGGTCAAAAACCCCAAAACCAGGGACACATTAAACATTGCTTGTATAATCTTGGAAAGTTGCTAGAATAAAATGCGGTGTTACCACCATACATTTTACTGCCAAGGTCCATGTGCAAAACAGTCAGAGCAACATACCACTATGCCAAATCACCTGTTTTGTGAAAGAAAAATGCTGTGTTACCACCATACATTTTACTACCAATGTCCCTGTGCAAAACAGTCAGAGCAACATACCACTATGCCAAATCACCTGTTTTGTGAAAGAAAAATGCTGTGTTACCACCATACATTTTACTGCCAAGGTCCCTGTGCAAAACAGTCAGAGCAACATACCACTACGCCAAATCATCTGCTTTGTGAAAGAGCGGAAGACTGAAACTTAAATGGCTATCATTTAATGAATTCAGTTCTCACCATAGCTGTCAACCTCTTAGCACAAAACACCTGGACAAACCCAGTACTGAGGGAATACAGCCCTCAAACATATTCAATGAATTCAGTTCTTGCCACAGCTGTCAACCTTAGCACAAAAAACCTGGATAAAGCCAATAATGGGGTAATACAGTCCCAAAACTAAGGACACATTTCAAATATTCATCTTATAAACTTAGAAAATTGTTAGAATAAAAGGTTGTGTTACTATGTATTTTCTGAAGAATATGAAGTCTGAAATTCAAAAGCCTGTCAATTTTACTTCTGATGGAACAAAAACAATTTTCAGCAGAGACCCATGGAGAAATACTGCAGACACATGTCTTTGTAAAATGGCAGAACACCAGAGCAAATACACACAAACACAGGGATGAGATGCAGACTCCACACAGAAGGCACCCCAGCCAAGAATCAAACCAGAAAGCTTATAGCTTTCAGGCAACAATGCTAACACTGCACCATCAATTATGCAAGGAATTCAACATTCAGAAACCTGAAGTCTGAAATTCAAATGCTGTCAATTTTATTTAACATTTGTTAATCAGGACAGTCTGACTTTGAACAAAAAACAATTTTCAGCACAGGCCCAGGAAAAAATAATGCAGACATGTCTTTGTAGCATGGGAGGACACAAAAGCAAACCCACACAAAGACAGGGAGAAGATGCAGACCCCACACAGAAGGCACCCCAGCCAAAAATCAAACCTGAAAACCTGCAGCTGTGAGACAACAATGCTACCACTGCACCATCAAATATCACACATTGCACCATTTAGAAACCACAGATATTATGAGGAACAGATCAGATCAAATATGAGGCAAAAAATCTGCATTTTTTTTTTACAAATGGTGGTGGGTAGGGAATTCAGGTCCTTAATACCTGCATACAAGGTACAGGGTTCAAGCCTGAGGTATTTCCTACCACACCACCATGTGTTTGTTCTAGCCACCAGTATATAGCAACTGGGGCATTTACACACACCCACACCCACACACACACACCTTACCTGGAGCGATGTGGATCTGGTGCCATTAAATAAATCCATAGCTGTCTGCGATCTGATAGCTGCACTACAAACCCCTGCCCTGTGCATTGCGTCCATTGGAGCACATCCACCATGTGAGATGTTCTTCCCCTGATGAGATTCCAGCCTCCCGATGTTGCAGTCCATTTCCAGTGACAGTCTATGCAGTTACAACTGCATAGACTTCTGGGATCTCTGCTCTTCCATGTTTCCCAGTCTGGACTGCTGCTGAAACAGACTGTCTCAGCAGCAGTCCCCGGACTAGTGCGCATGTGTGAATTTAAATTTTTTTTATCTTTTATTTTCTTTAATTATCTTTTATTTTCTTTAATTTTACAGCTGGGGGGGGGGGGCTGCAGTCTGGCAGTCCAATGGCGTGGGCCGCTCCTGCCTTGTAGAAAAAAATATGAATAAAAAGTGAAGAAAAAAGCAATATTTGTGTTCCATCAGAACAGAAAGTTCATACCTGAGATTGTTCAACAGAAACCTTGATCATTAGATGGGAAATCACAAATTCACCATCCCCCAGTTTGGCCCCCATGTCTCTGATGGACAGAGGTTGACAGTAAGTTAATTAATCTCCAACTGACATACCCCACCATAAATTTTAGGTACCTCTTTTCTTTAACAACATACCCCATCATATAGACGTCCTAGGAACACTGGGAAAAAAACTGAGTTGGGTTGCCTGGCTAAGCTTGTAAAGACCTAGTTGGTCATTAGACTAGTCTGAGTCTATGACCCTATTAAAAAGTACCACCAATCATTTTGATGCACTTTCTAACATAAGAGATAATTATGTATATTTCTCCTTGATAGAGTGATCTTTCAGCAATTACAATCTTATAGAATCTTAGCAGCTAGCCAGCCTGGACCTTTTTTCGATTGACATTTAAAAACTATATATTCCATCAGGAATATTTGGTTTCTTTTTGTAAAACATATCACGCATACTGTCAGTTTCATCAATGAACCTGTAACTTTATCGACTTTTACACTTACTAAAAGCATTATTAATTTAATTCTGTCCATCATATTAGTTCCATTGAAGCAGTGGCTCATTTACAGAAGGATTTAGGGAGAAACTCAACAGTGCAAAGTCAGTTGAGCTAAGCACTATATATTTAAGATATTTGAGTAAAATGGCAGCAATACTATTTATTTATTTATTTATTTTGCATTTGTTAACCAGGATTGTATGACTGGGCATGAGAGAGTCTTTTCAGTGGAAGCCCAGGGAGAAAATCTCCTCATTACAAATAACAACATATACGGTACTACATTTACAGGGCAAACAGTAATAGTAATATATTCATAGATTCATAGCCTCTTACTAGACTAATGACCCAAGGGGAATTTCTAAGCCAAGCCAAGTTCTTACTCAAGCATGAACAAACTGATAAAATACAAAAATGAATGCTAAAAAACAATACTGGTACAGCTTCAGGCTTTATTCTTAAAGATGAGTGCTTTTGTCTTAAAGGTAAAAAGACTTCATCAGATAATAAACTATTTAAAATCCACCATTTAAATCCACTTATTGAGTCACAGGTCAATTGAATATGGTTTTAAAAGGGCTATTGTACCGAGCCAAGTTTTCCCAAAAGAATAATGATGTCCTGCATGGAAACAGGACATTGAGGGCCACACATTTATAAGCTACATCTGTCCATAAGGGACAAGAGTTCCAGGCCTGGTGTAAATTTTGTATTTCCCATCCACTTGTCTAGGTTGTGCTTAAACAGGATAATAGATGAACTCAGCTTCACATGAATAGGAAGCCTGTTCCATAGGAGGGGCAGTCTCTGGGACACACATCTGTCTCTCCAGCATGTTCTGTTTCAGTAACAGACAAAATTCAGGTCCCTAGACCTTGTATTTATGGTACTCTTTGACTTACAGATAGGTACGAGATTCATAAGTGTGGGGTTTGTGGATGCCTTCTAAGCCAGGCATAGATCATCCCTCAGCAATCTATAAGAGATTGAGTAGAAGGAAAGGGCTTCAAGGGGATCTGCATAAGGCAGGTTTGTTACACCTTGTATTCTCTTTGTAAGGAACCTTTGAGGTCGCTCTAGTAGCTGCATATGCCTGGTCAGGTACATACCAAAGACAGCACTGTACTCTATGATTGGCCTGATAAGGGCAGAATGCAGTGAGATAATGACCTCTTTGGACCTAGATGCCATGCCCTTATAAGTTGCTTAAAATAAAAGGATTTCCTCACCACTGTGGCCACATGGTGTTTCATAGGTTCATAGGTTCATAGGTAGGTACTAGGCTATCAGCCCAATGGCCTACATAAGCCTAGCCAACAAGGTTCCCTGGTTTATGCCACCCAAGAAAGTTATTTTCCGGTGCCACTGTTGAGCAGAGACACAGAAGTGATCCCCGGGGTGTATTTCCTATTTCCCATCCACTCATCAAGATTTTTCTTGAAGAGTGCTAATGAAGAACTTTGCTTGACATAGATGAATAGCCTGTTCCAGGACAGGAATCTATCCCTCCAGCATGTCTTGTTTATTGTGGTAACAAGGTTTAGGTCCCTACAGCATGTAGCTTGGAGGGATTGGGATTTCTTTAGGTGTAGCATGTCCAACAGCTCAGGGTTTGACATAGCTTTATATGTTAGGCAGAGATCACCTCGGAGTAGGCGATATGCTACGGAGTAAAGCTGGAGTTTTTTGAGGTGGTCAATATAGGGCATTTGTTTGAGGCCAGTAATCCTCTTTGTGAGGTACTTCTGTGGCCTTTCCAGCTGCTGCAGATGTCTTGTGAGGTACATTCCAAAAGGTGTTTGAAGGTAATGTTACTGTCTACGTGCGTACCCACATCCCTGACCACTAGGTTGACTCATAGGGATGTATTATCAACATGGTAATTTGCCATGATGGTTGATTTCCCAAAGGGTACAATTATGCATTTCTTAGCATTGAGTTTAATACCATGGCTTTGGTGCCATTTATTAGTCAGAGAGAGACCTCTTGAAGAATGCTAGTGTCTGCAGGGGAGTTGATGGTAACCCCCAGCTTTCAAACATCTGCAAACTTAGTCAGCCAAGCATCTTCATGTCAAAAAGAAGCAGGCCCAATAGTGAGCCCTCGGGGACTCTGCTAGTGACTGGTGTCTAGGTGGAGGTGGCCTCACCAACTTTGATCTCTTGGGTCCTATCAGTGAGCCAGTTGGCTATCCTGTGGGTGATAAAAGGGTTTATACCCAAATTAGTGAGCTTTTCTATAAAGCCTGAGTGTGATATTGCATCAAAAGCCTTGGACAAGTCAAGGTAAGCTGTGTGCACAGTCTTACCTTCATCCGATGCTTTGCTGACCGTCTCAAAAAAGTCCACCAGATTTAATAGGCATGACCTTCCTTTAACAAAGGTGAACTGTGATCAGTCCAGTGTTTGCAGGTCACCTATGTCCTCATTTATCATGCCCATGATGATTCTTTCCACTGCCTTACATATGAGGCTGGTATGAGTTACCAGGATCAGTAGTTAGGCCTCCTTTGTGCAGGGGAAGGACTGTAGCCATCTTCCATTCCTTGGGCACAAAACCTGACTGAAAGATCCAGTTGAAAACTGATTCAAGTGGACCAGACAGGTCATGTGTCACACTATTTATTAAATGTCCCATGATGTTATTGGGACCCACTGATGCAGTATTTTTAGCCTTGGAAAGTACATTAATAACCTGCTCCCTAGTAATAGTTGGTGGAATTGTGTTACGTGGTATTTCTTTTGGACTATCAAGGGGGAATGGAAGGAGACATTTGAGCTGAACCTGTCAGCCAAAAGTTTGGAAATGGCCTTCGGCTCAGTGTGGGTGATGACATTTACAATAAGGTCTGGACATTGCTGTGTATTTCCTCTGAGGTTACGGAATAGCTGTAGAAAGCTATGTGGTTGCTGTTTGTTTGAGAAGCTATATTTTTTTTCAAGTTTACCTTTTGGAGTATTAATTATCCCTCTCAACTGGCCATTTAGATTGGTCAGGAGGCTTTTAGTATGTATTGCTTTATTCCCCCTATGCTTGGCCAAGATTTTTTTTCTTTAGTTGTATAGCCAATTGATAGTGTGATTCCACCAGGGTGGCTTGTCTTTTGAGTTTGTTTTATTCTTAATATGAGTGGGCACAGCTCAGTCTATACAGATATCAATATGGCTGTGCAGAGATTTTGTAAATATCTCAGTGTATTTTATAATGCTTACTGGGTTTGGGGTGCCTGGAGTTAAGGCAAGGTATTGCTTAGTAGGGAGAAGTTAGCTTTGGAATAGTTCTTAAATGTTTTTGGTTTTGCTGGTCCCTGGATTTAATTTTTATTTCAAGTAATACTGCCTTATAGTCATATCTGACAAGCAAAGATATGACATTGGGTGAGGAACACTGGACCCCCATATTCGTGAGTACAATGTCAAGGATATTTCTATCCCTGCTAGTAGATCGGACCAACTATTCCAGGGTATTGGTATTAAAGTTTAGGAATCACTGGGCTTGTGCATTAGAAGAGGTATAGGATTCTCAGTCTGTATAGGGGTAGTTGAGATCCCCCATGAATATTGTATTGGGATTATCAGTGTGGGACTTGAGTACATTGAGATAGGTTCATAGGTTCATAAGTAGGTACTAGGCTATTAGCCCAAGGGCCTAAGTAAGCCTAGCCAACAAAGTTCCCTGGTTTACGCCAACCCAAGAAAGTTAATTTCATGTGCCCCTGTCGAGCAGAGCCACAGAAGTATGGGTTTTCCCTGGGATGTGAAGGGGACCTATATGTTTCAAGGATATGGTACTGCACCTATATGAGTTGCACATGTATGAGTTCTAGTGACTAACTAGTCTGGATGTGAGATTAGTCTTAATATACACTGACACTACTCCACCTTTAGTTCCTTCCTGTGCAGTAGCTGGTCTAAAGGTGTGAAAGACATTATAACCTTACATTGCTGGGGTGGTCTCAGCGACTTTAAACCATGTCACCTTTACTACACAGATGTCAGTATACAACAAGCTACATACGTGAACAAAACATAACTTGCAAGTCTTTACATGTAAAATTCACATTTTTATACATGTACAATAAACAAGCATACTCATTTTCATTGTAACTTTCATGCTGCAGAAAGCCTTTTGTTTTAGAGTACGTGTGCTTTTTGCCAGGTATGAACACTGGCAGATTCATACTATCAAGAAAATAACTGCAGGCAGGAATGTGTCACTCTCTTCTCTAACACACCTCATTTAGCGATAATACCTCATGACTGTGAGATACAGCCTCGCATTCTATTTGTTTGATTTTGGAGATATACCACCTGTTTGTATGTGGACAAATTTGAGCCACACTAAGCTGGCTTAAGAAGTATTAGGTAGCCAGTATGGGTTTCTTCATCAGAAATATTGTCATTCAGACACAGGACCAGGGCTAAACTTAATGTCTGGAGAAACACTGACTAAGATCCAGTTTAATCACAATTGTAACTAGAAAACATGAAAAACATTTTGCTATTGACAATGTAACAGTATAAGGAGTTTTTGTTTTGTTTTGTTTTTCTGTGTGGACAGAATAAGGTTATTCAGTAATGTTACTGTGTAGTCTCATCTCAGAATGGAATGGAATGGTGTTACCTGCCTGAGCACGAGTGAAACAGCTTCATGAGCACAAAGGATCTTCTTTCGGCTGCTCCCGCTAGGGGTCGCCACAGCAGATCAACTGTTTCCATTTCTTCCTGTCCTCTGCATCTTGCTCTGTCACACCAACCACCTGCATGTCCTCTCTCACCACATCCATAAACCTTATCTTAGGCCTTCCTCTTTTCCTGTTACCTGGCAGCTTCATCCTTAGCATCTTTTTCCCAATATACTTTGCATCCCTACTCAAGACATGTCCAAACCAATGTAATCTTGCCTCTCTGGCTTTGTCTCCAAACCTTCCAACCTGGGCTGACTCTCTAATATAGTGATTCCTAATCCTGTCCATCCTCGTCACACCCAGTGCAAATCTTAACATCTTCAACTCTGCCACGTCAAGCTCTGACTCTTGCCTTTTTGTCAATGCCACTGTCTCCAACCCATATAACATAGCTGGTCTCACTACCCTCTTGTAGACCTTCCCTTAAACTCATACTGGTACTCATCTGTCACAAATCACTCCTGACACTCTTCTACACCCACTCCATCCTGCCTGTACTCTCTTCTTCACCTCTCCTCCACACTCACCATTACTATGAACTGTTGATCCCAAGTACTTAAACTCATTCACTTTTGCCACCTCTACTCCCTGCATCCTCACCATTCCTCTATCCTCCCTCTCATTCGCACACATATATTCTCCCTCTCATTCACACACATATATTCTGTCTTAGTCCGGTGGACCTTCATTCTTCTTCTCTCTAGAGCATATCTCCACCTCTCCATGGTCTCCTCCACCTGTTCCCTACTCTCACTACAGATCACAATGTCATCTGCGAACATCATAGTAAACAAGGACTCCTGTCTGATCTTGTCTGTCAACCTGTCCATCACCATTGCAAATAAGAAAGGGCTCAGAGCTGATCCTTGATGTAATCCCACCTCCACCTTAAACACCTCTGTCACCCCCACCATAGACCTCACCGCTGTCACACTACCCTCGTACATATCCTGTACCACTCTTACATACTTCTCTGCCACTCCCGACATCCTCATACAATACCACAACTCCTCTCTAGGCACCCTGTCATATGCTTTCTCTAAGTCGACAAAACCACAATGCAACTCCTTTTGACCTTCTCTGTACTTCTCCATCAACACTCTCAGAGCAAACATCACATCTGTAGTGCTCTTTCCTGGCATGAAACCATACTGCTGATCAGTAATCATCACGTCCCTTCTTAACCTAGCTTCCACTACTCTTTCCCATAACTTCATGCTGTGACTGATCAGTTTAATCCCTCTGTAGTTACTACAGCTCTGCACATCACCCTTATTCTTAAAAATTAAAAATTAAAAATGAGCACAAAGGATCAATGTAGAAATAACATTAAACCAGTAACTGCCATTTTTTAAATAAGTACAAGACCATAAAAGCCAATTAGCTTGTTGCTCCAGGTGTTTACAGCATGCTGGTTGTTAAATGAGCAGTGAATGAAGGCTATGAGGTAGTTCTGGGATACAGAGAATGGTCAGAATTATGAGAAGTAGGAAGCATTTAAAGACAGGAAGTGCTGTAGCTATAAACCAAGGAGTGTCTTATGAGTGGAAAGGGGGAAAAAGGAGGCCTAACTTGTAAAACAAGCATGCAGTGGAGACAATATAACAATCCTACATTGTTTCATGCTCTCTAAGCATTAGTTAGGTTCATGGAGTTTTGTTTATTTTTCTGTGGTATAGGTACTGCAGTTAGACTAATATGAATATTGAGATATGAAAATGGTGCATTTCTAAACAAAGTAAAAAAGCAATTTTGTGTGTATATGTGTGTGTGTGTGTGTGTGTGTGTGTGTGTGTGTGTGTGTGTGTGTGTGTGTGTGTGTGTGTGTGTGTGTGTGTGTGCCTGTGTGTGTGTATGTGTGTGTGTGTATGTGTGTGTGTGCATGCGTGCGTGCCTGTGTGCTTGCGTGCGTGTGTGTGTGTGTGTGTGTGTGTGTGTGTGTGTGTGTGTGTGTGTGTGTGTGTGTGTGTGTGTGTGTGTGTGTGTGTGTGTGTGTGTGCTCATCTTTATACAAAAACAAATATTTGCCTTTCCACTAATACTAGTTTTACAAACAGAGGTAGGCATGGCTGTGAGGCACGAATCCACTGGCATAGGGGTAGTGTGGGGTGTGCTCCTGCTTAAAACAGTTATTGCAGAGAAATAGACAGTGGTCTGATCTCTTTTTATACACTTGAGAAACAGTCATTCTAGAGTAACAGACAGTGTTCTGATCTCTTTTTATACACTTGAGAGACAGTCATTCCAAAGTAATAGGCAGTGTTCTGATCTCTTTTTATACACTTGAGAAAAAAAACTTCAGTATTTTGTGAAGATTTATTTAGAATGGAGTACCAAAAAAGAAAAATTGTCTACAAATGCTCACAACTAAGATGTAAAGGCAGGTTGAAATAGTGACATGATAGGGGAGAACAACATAAAAAAAGAGAGGTAAGCATCAGGTGATCCGGCTGCATTGGTGGCACTCTGACTACTACCTAATATATACATAGTTCCTGAGTACTAACAAGTAACCTTCAATCAGAAAAATGTGGGTCATGCTTGTGATGAGTTCACAACGGAAAGTGCACAGCAATACAGGACTAGAGAGGCAGGCTGGGAGTTAACTGCTGCATTCAAACAAAGTGCAGTATCACCTGACTTCTGAGTGGGATCACCTCTGCATATTAGCA